>NC_060157.1:7027395-7030997 GCF_021292245.1 Micropterus dolomieu
TGTCTAAATAGACAGTGACTGGTCTAACTGCCACCTGACCGAGCTTGTCCTCATAGAAGAGATCTAAAAATCTAGGTCTATTTTAGCAGAAGGGCATATGTGTACCCTCTCTGAAAATAATGAAAGGCCTCGTAAATCACTGACAAGGACAGAAACTCATGCAGGCCAAGAACAGGACAGCTATGTCTGCAGGAAAAGTTATAAAGACACACAGAAGAACTACATTTATATGAGACTCAGGCTTTCTGAAGCGACTGCTAACCACAAATGCATTAAATAGAATAATGCAGCAGTGTTAAAATTAAATCTATTAAACTAATTCTCCACAGTTTTGTTTTTGCATGAGAGGAGAAGCCTCTGAAATGTAAATTAGATTAGACAGAGTGCCTCAAAATAGATATGTGTGTGCATGCTTCATATTATCAGCAGCAATTCTCCAGCATTTTAGACGCTCATGCGTTACACTTGTTCAGCTTCCACTCTAAGTTCAGTTTAGAACAGCAGACCGCCACTGTGATTGTTACAAAGGTTCAGATGTTGTGTTATTGTTGCCTTATGTATCTGATAATATTCTATTGGTGATTTCTTTGTTTTATGGTCTTTATGGGATGATGAAACTTGCTCACTTTTAACCAGGGTAGATCACCATGGAGCCAGTTAACTTCACGGTAACAAATTAAATAGTCAGCAGTCCGACTACTGACCAATCAGATCACTGAAAAACCCATCCCATGGAATCCTGCCTGGGACAAAATGAGTGAACTTGCAATAAAGTGATGCAGTGCAATAGAGACATACTTTATTTATATGTAGATCTTTTAACGGATCTTCTACCAAATGAAGGAATAGTTCCCCATACTAACAACCCAGTGAATATTTTATTCCATCACCGCAGCTGAGAATAACATGAAGACTTTGTGATGATAATTAGAAGTTGTTCCTTTTATTAAGAGAAACAATTCACACACAGCTGATTAGCTCCCAGGAAATTAAAAATTCATACAGATAGACCTCATAAAGCATTCTCTTTGTTTCTCCTCTTTTCTCTCCTCTCTGCTTGGGCAGCAGAAATGGTTTTGCATTACCTTGTTTAAATATTTAAGTTTACAACATATTCATAAATAATAATAAAAAATACTCACTATTAGCCTTACTTTTAATATCTAAATGTTATTCTTTATCTTTTCAAGTTGTGTGATTATACTGTTTATATATCACTTTGCTCTAAATCACTTTTACCTGCTGCAATAAACATATTTCTCTGAGTATCACTGTTAATGTTCTCCAGTTGTGATTCTGTTGATGTTGTATGTAATTAACAGTCTTTTTCACATGAACGTACTCAGAGCTGAGAGAGTTAACTGAGCCAGCTGATAACCAGCTTGCGGATACCGTCATCCAGTATTATCAATGAGTCCAGGTAACCTGAAGAGTTAAACTTAGGGAATAGAGAGTGAAATTGTAGGGCTGCTTGTCGTCTATGTAAGGAGTTTCTCAGAGCTTGAGCTTGAAGGCCAGAAATGTACAGTATCTGAATGTGGACGCCAGATGTGCTTACTGTAACAGCCAGGCCACCATCAGAACATCTCTTATCCACAGATTTGTTGGGACTGGAAAGAACAGGATGGAAAAATATAAAAAGAAATTGAAAGAGGGGCGAGAGAGGTAAAGGAGTCTGACTGCAGACAAAGGGGGAACTTGAGTCTGTCAGACAATACATATTCGTCTCTCCTGACTGCGCAAGGCCTCTCCAAAATCAACACTCCTGATGTTTCTTCTAGCTGAAGGAGATATCTAGTCTGACGGGTTGAGTGCTCCACCGTATATGACAAGTCGGCCTGCTGTGGGCATGGGCGTAAATCTCAGCTAACAGCAGGGGGGGACAATAAAAATTTCTCAAGAGTATTTTTTGAGGGGGACACAAATAATACAGCCAAAATTGAACTAGTATAGGATATGTGTACACAGACAGAAGTCTTACTACTATTTTTCTGGCCAACAACACTAATTAATAGTTGTTCAAGTGAGACTGAAGTTCATAGATTCACCACACAGCCATTTTATCCTAAATAACTAACTCTAGGCTACATAGTAATTTAGGTTTCTTTTGGGATAGAGGATGTCTCAAAACCCAACACAACAGTAGATCTACGGTATCAGCCTAATATCGGTTCACACACAGGATTATTGCTGTAGTAAGAGATGCACAGATTACAGTTTTCCTGGCTGATTCCAGTTACTGATTTTTTAAAAGGTCTAACCTGCCGATTGTAATTTTGGCCGATTCCGATGTTATTTCTTTCTAAGATCTGTAACTGACAGCATACACAAACATTATTGTACCTATTTATTGGAAAAATCTATTTTTATTAGGATCCCCATCAGCACCAGTATAAATGTTAGCTATTCTCACTGGGGTCCATTCAATTGTATAGTCATAATGAAACATTGATTAGGAAATAACATTAGCATTTTCACTGGAAGGAGTTGAAAATAAATTGCACACCATTTTAATTCTACTTAATTCTCCAATTTATTTTTGTGTTTAATCACAAACTACACTAATCTGCTCACCTTGCTTTTCCCCTCAGACACAGAAGCACACACCTACACCTGTCTGTCTGCTCTGACTTTATTTGACAGCAGTTTTATTTAAAAGAACTTCTGTTTCTTACTTTTAATCCGCGATTCCGTTTTCACAGCAGCAGATGAGCCGCGTGTGGAGGAGGCTTGCTGTTAATTACCGACAGAGACCACCGTGATCTGAGTGACATCGACACCAACAGCTGTGTTCACTGTTGCTATACCTGCTCCCTGCTTTACAATATCCACAGCGTTTCTTTCTGTGTGTTTCTCTGCAGACGTAGTGAGCGTTGCGTGTTCTTCACTCTCGTGAATAACTTCCACACACCTAAGACGTGTTTTCGCCTGTGTGTGTGTGTGACATGAGCTTACTGTCTGTGCACACATGTGATACACGTTACGTTCAATGTGACCAGCAGAAAATTGGATATTTGACAGTACTCGGCCCCGGTCACCGGTCAGAGCCGAGTAGACGAAAATAAACGGCCTATTTAAGTCCCCAGCTGATCAATATGCGTATCTCTAGCTGCAGAAGATGAGTTCCAGTCCAATAAGCTGTTAAACAAGCTACCAAATAAGCTCGGTAATGTTTTAATAACAGAGTGGGCTCATGGAAAAATAATCGGTTATCATAACTTTTTGTCATGATTAATTTATTAATGACTCCGCATCATCTGTATTTGAGACAAAACAATTAGTTCATCCAATGCTTCAAGTGCATAAAACAGCCCTGCCAGCCTGCTTAACATTACTGGAGCTCCATAACTACGGATTTCAACTGATTTTCTGCCACCGGACACCTGTCAGACGGTGAGAGGGAAAGCAGGCAGTGGACCAAACCACTGTGAGGCAAGAGAGGGGGGACTCAAAACGATTCTACCTATCTACACACTTTTACTGCGCTGTTTGCATTTGTATTGTTTTATTCTAAGTTTATATTATTATATTATTTGATGTATTTTAGGGGGGGGGGGCTCAGATAGGAGGGGACCTAACCCCCCCCCCCCCCCCCCCCCCCC
>NC_060157.1:7031017-7062196 GCF_021292245.1 Micropterus dolomieu
GTGTTTTTTGGGGGGGGGGGGCTCAGATAGGAGGGGACCTAACCCCTCCCTCCCCCCACCCCCGTGATTTCCGCCTATGGCTGTGAGTGAACTTTTGCCTGTCTACTCCCTAGCCTCCCCCTCCTCTTTGCCCCTACCACACCCCTGCCAAGTCTCCCTCCTACATGGCTCATGTGATGGCTGTGTGTTGCTTCTCTGTACACCGCACATAAATCCTGAAGGAATGAGCTGCCCAAAGGCTTCATCCTCAGAAAGCAGCCCAAAAACACATTTGGTTTGCCTTATCCAATGAAGCCACAAACATAAGCAATATTTGAAATAAATATATCAAGTGTTTAAACTAAAGGCTCAACAAATGCGTTTTTGAAGGCCAACACTAATACCAAAAGGACAGATTGATTAATGCCACTTTTAAGTATATTTATATAAGACCATTCCTACGCCAAAAATGACAAACGATTAGTGCCTCCCCCATAAATTTCTGCCTTGAAATGACACTTACATATTCTAGAAATTTTAACTTCCCCAAGAGTAATTAAAAAATCAGAGAAAATACATTTTATTGCTGGTTTTACTGACTGATTTTATGTAGCTGTGGTCAAAGAAGATCCTCAATCATATCAGAAGAGGACCACAAGACATGATCAAACCAAAAGAGTGCGTGAAATGGCGAATACTAATTAATATAAGGATGTGAACTCCTCTAGAGAGACAACTCTCTCACATTGTGTGACAGAGGAAAGACAGGTGAATCAGTTGCAACATCCACTTATTAAAAGTTTTTAAGTGTGATTTCAAAGTATAAAGTAATATTTCCAGATAATACACGGCTTTAAAAGTAGTACTGGACTTCCATAAAGTTTAAGAAGTCAAAACAGACAGATTTAAATTGTCAGAACTGATGCAGATACCCTGACTTTTATTTCCTAGTATGACCCAAATAACACTTGATCCTACATTTCCAATAATGCAACTCAACAGAATTTGTTATCAAACTCCCAATGCAGTAAAGTATCCATGTCCAGATAACAATTTCATCATCACTACAACATCATCAGGGTTATTTTCTCAGACTTTACAAAGTTCTCAGAAAAGCTTCAGAAGACATGTGTCCATCTCCATGTTTAAAATTGGTAGAATGCCAATGCCTGCATTAAAATAAATGAAAACATTGTGGAAGAACAACACATCTGTCTGTCCCAAACTGTAAGTCACACATTTAGACCCCTATGGAAGTACAGAAAGAAAAGCTTTCATATAATGAAGTATTCTCTGTTACAAATCCTCCACCTCCTGGATCAGGCAGTTGGTGTCTTGTTGGACCTTGAAAAACATGAGTGCATTTTTTTCAGACCCTCCCTTGGCGAGAGACATTAGTTCTGGCGCTGTCCAACGACCAACGGTTCACAGGAAGAAAAGAAGCCAGGCAGTCAATTCCTTGAGCTGGGATAACATTCCCACTTAATCTGAGCAGATGAATCCCATCTTCTAAATGTGCACATGAAGAGGATGTGAACAGGGGGACATTCTTCAGCAGAAACATTCAAATCAACCAAGACTTCTGCAGCCAAGCTTATTCCTTTGAATACTCCAGCTAGATCTGCTTACTGATACAGCTAAGGAAAAAGTCAAATTTGGGTCTTCATTCGAATATGACTTTTAATTTCAAAATTAAACTATAAAATAGTTAATAGGGAATAGTGTGACATTTTGGGAAATGCACAGATTTGCTTTCTTGCTGAGAGTTAAGTAGATTGATATACCACTCTCATCGCTGTCTATTCAATATAAGGCTACAGCCAGCAGCCAGCTAGCTTAGCTTAGCATAAAGAATGTAAAAAGGGGAAAAGCTAGCTCTGTCTGAAGTTAATATACTCCACCTACCAGCACCTCTAAAGCTCACAAGTTCTTGTTCTTACACTACATTTTATGTTTAGATTAAACAAATGAGATATAATAAGAGAGCTTTAGATGTGCTGGTTGGCAGATTTTGTACAGAGCCAGGCTAGCTGTTTCCCCCTGTTCCAGTATTATTGCTAAGCTAAGGTAACCAGCTGTTGGCTGGAGTTTCATATTTAATCTTTTAATCAAACTCTCTGTAAGAAAGCAAATTATATTTATTTCATTCAATATGATGAAGACTAACAGCCATGATAGCAGCTCTGTGATGTGAAGATCAGCTTTGTTTTAAGCTATACGCTAATATCAGCATGCTAACATGCTCATAATACCAACACGCAGATGTTAAGCAGGGATAATGTTTACTATGTTTAAGATATAAGTTTAGTGTGTCAGCAAGCTAACATTTGCTAGTTAAAGTACAGCTGAGGTTGATGGGAATGTAATTAGATTTGCAGGTATTTGGTCATAAACCAAAGTACTGGACAATTAATTTGAAGATGGCACTGGCTATATAAAAGTCAGCAAATCACAAAAGTTATTACAATTCATCCTGAAGGAAAACATAATTGCGTGGCAATCATTTCCATAATTGTTGTTCAGGAGATCACCAAAGTCAGTAGGATACATCCTCTGGACACAGTGAATGCCTATACAAAATGTCACCGCAATGCATCTAATAGTTGTTTAGATATTTCAGTCTGGACCAAAGTAGTGGACTGACCAACCAACCAACAGACATTCCTAAAACCATGCTGCTAGCGTGGCTAAAAAAGAATTGAGGCAATCCTTCACAGCCCACTGCACCTTATTCCTTGCCAAAAGTGAATGTACTAGCAGCTCTTTCACACCTCACTCACAACACACACACATACAGTAGATACTGGCTGCCAAACCCTGACTCCTGACCCCGCAGCAACCCTGTGAGTGACCAACCCCTGGGGAGCAAGCAGCTGCCCTACGCTCCAGCCTGATCGCACTACAGGCTCAGGCAGCACAGATGTAGAGACAAGAAGTGGGTTAGTCTGCCAAAAGAAAAAAACTGCCTCCCTCCGTTTGCTTCACAGCCACAGAATAATGTATCAGGGAGAAACAGCAACAGCTGAGGTTGCCTTTCCCGCTCTTTTTTTTTAAACTCAAAGCAGTCAGCGCTGACAGATCTACCAAGAAAACATACAGACGGTTTTATCAACTGCATGACAAAGACATCCACATGATTTGGAATAATGTTACTCATCTTAACATGAGTCCAAAGATATCACTCAGTGATGAAAAGGCCCTTTCAAGTACAAAATATGCAAGTGTAAGAAGTAATGCTGCTTTCTTTTTATTGAAGTCATCCACCGAGATTATTTTGAAATAACACTGAATAACACTGTTTCCATTTATAACTTGTCTGGCTCTGGGGTTTGTGCAGCAGACAAATGGCAAAATATCTGGATTATCTAATTTTAGCTCAGACAGATTGATTTAAGGGTACATGACCCATGTAAAGTCAGAGTTATTAGCTAAATACTTTAGCAGAATCCGTTGTGCTTGCGTCAAAAGTATGGGCAGACGGGTGAAAGCACTCCACAATTATAAACTCTAATGTCCGTAATGTGGCAGAAAGTTTTTCTCCTGCTGCATCAGAGTTGGATCTGTGTGAGGGCTTTCTATCCTGTGTCAGCCTTTCCACTAATATTTCAAAGCTTTAACTACAGGTCAGCTGTGGAACAGACGTCTTCTGCACAATATCGCCTTTCATTCTGTCGTCAGACAGCTGGATAGATTTCAATACTGAAGACATATGAAAATGTCTAAAAGCAACTTCACATTGTATTTATTGTGAGAATAAATATTGAGTGATATTGACCCTTGTTACCTTTATAACAAGCATCTTTTCAGAGCATCTTGAGTTGTTTAGATTATTATTATTCAGTTCTTCCCTGAGGGATTTGATTAGTGGTGCACACTGGGTGTCACTCAGAGTTGGAAGACTTAACAGTGAGAGCAATAGGACCAAGACTGAGGCTTATCTAGGAATCAGTAGGGGGTCGTCCACACTGCCTCTGCCCTGCAAATTGTACTAGGTGATCAAATGAGGTGTAAAACATTGTATACAGCATTACATGAAAATTTAATTTGATGCCACATTTTAAAGGATAAGTCTGGTGATATTGTATCGTCTGTGTATCCAAAGCCTGATACAACTTACTGTTGACCAAAAACTATAAGAAAAACATGACACTGGGTGACATGTTCTATCGTTACCATGAACAGTGACATTATTGTTTATTTTGATTTAATCCCACATACACCGTCCTGCCGTACTCACTGGAGCACCAAATGTGTATTAATCCTTCTGAAAAGGGTGCCCAACCTATAACACAATTTAGTCCTGCTTCAGTAACGTTTGCTAAAAACTACAGCGCCCATCTGTTTTAGGAAATTACTAGTCTTACTAAGAGTCTTTTCATTAAGTTAAAGTACATATTCATGACCTACTTTTAAAAATTTACTTTAAAAAAGCATATTATATCATATTGATTTCAATCAAAGTAATCATTAAGAATAAAAACATGCTCGTTCTTCTCTGGTTTCAGCTTCTCAAATTTAAGCATTTCTTGATTTTCTCCATTTCATATCATTGTAAATTAAATATTGTCTGGTTTTGGACTGTTAGTTGGATAAAACAATACATCTGAAGATGTCACTTTGTGTTCTGAGAAATTGTGATGGACTTTGTTCACTACTTTCTGACATTTCATATACTAAAATAATAATATAATAATAATAATCGTGAAAATATTCAGCACATTCATCTACCATGAGATTAATTACAAGTTCCAGTCCTATTCTTAAAACAAACATTTAACCAGAGTTAGATTGCATTGTCACAGCTGTTTAAAATACAATCAGACCTTTAAGGACAAAGTCAAGCAATCTGGCTTCTGACAGCAGATTGATGAGCATGCTCTCTCTTAAAACTGTGAATTCACTTTTGTCCTGAAGGATATATTTAATGTGATGTGTTCCTTCAGCAGTTTTCCACACACCATTTATGTTCCTAAAGGCCTCTGGAGCTTTGTGGTTAGAACTCTTTTAGCTACTAATACATCCCCAGTCTGTACTGAACTACAACCACAGCACAGGAGATTATAGAGATCAGTTAGCAGCAACTGGTGACACTCGGTCCACAAAGCTAAATCTACTGTGTATAATAGGACAGGATGAGGTAGATTGAGACAGAGGTTTCTGTTAAGTCAGTTTCAGCATCCAGTGAATTTTGAAGCAGCCATGTGTTGCTCCCCTCCTGAACTTCCTGCTGACAGCACAGTTCTTGGAAGCTGAACTGGAATGCAGCTGAGAAAAAGAGACAATGAATGGGAACGCGGCCAGCGAGTCCTGCGTGACCTTGAGTTGTGGTGGGTCAGCAGTGAAGTCATTCTGGAAATCCCATAAACAACAACTCCCACTTTGATATCAACACAGAAAGGAACAACAATCCTACTTTCGCTCTTTAATGGATAAAACATCAGTGTGAAAAAAATCCGTGCTGGTGTGATGCAACGGTCTGTAACAACACGACTAAATATCACATTCAAATAAGGTATGTTTACTGTATTTTCACCATCTTGCCGTGTTATTAAGCTATGATTATCTAATTGGCAAAAGGACAGCTAAGGCTGATGGGAATGTCATTACTTTTGCAGGTAGGTGGTGAAAAAATATCTCCAAAGTTATTACAATTCATCCTCTGGGGAACATTTATATCTGGTGTGTTGGTAATTAATTTTCAAGCTGTCAAGAAATTTCACTAAAAACCTAAAATGTCAACCCAGTGTTTCCTACATATAGACTTTCCTTGGACAGGTCCCCCAGCTGCCCAGGTATACTTGGTGGCCCATTTTAGCATTTTGCAGAGAAACACTTAGAGAGCAGGGAGACAGTCTTTAATATTGTCTTCAATTAGGCTTTTTGACAAACCAGCTGGGTGTAATAGCCATTCATAATACAATGCCAGTTCCATCCATCCCCCCATCAGCTATGGTGAAGAGGTGTGGGCTCGCACAATTAGGCCACCACAGCCCATGGGGAAATGGCACTTCAGACAGGGAGCCAACAAACACGGTCATGTAGTGGAACTGTGACCCGTTCAGCACAACAACAGTAGCATTTACACTACTCCTCTGTAAAGAACGAGTGTGGTCTGCCAGTGCTTCCTGTGCATCATTACAAGGGAAACAGACTTGAATGGGACAGTCTCAGATTTTGTGTTTATTATTACATAGGATGCAAGAGGATGTGTTGGACGTCACAACAGTATTGTAAGCGTGGGTGGGGAGAGGGACGCTGTTGATCAGCGGGGGCAAACAGGAGAAAGGCTGACAGGCCAGAGAAAGGTCACGATATGAGAGGTCTCGGCTAGCAGCGCAGGTTTATATCATCTCAGGGTGGTCCGAGATGACGGCAACACACAAAAATGTCAATGAAGATATTCGGGATGAGGGAGACATAAGAAGAAACACACAGATCCAGAAGAGGCCAGGTCTGTGAGAACCGGCCTGGACAATGTTCCATTGAAGGGAGGAAAACAATAAAGCCTACAGACGTCGTGCTTCTCGCAGGCTTTTTCAGGGCAGAACACCAGGCTGCCTGAGTAAAAAACCAGCACAGTAAGCCAGTCCTACAGTGTAACACCCTGACATTTTGGTGAAATAGCTGAATTCCCTCTGTGAAAATCCCTACACAGGCGTGATGTGTCCAGCGGTGGTGGGGCTGAGCTGGGAGTCTTCCCGGCATTTTTGTGGGCTAAACATGCAGCTTGGCTTGCACTAGAAAGGCATACCAGACGTGTGAAGCATTCTGCTCTTTCCTGTCTGTAAGCTTGAGAGATGGTGCTGGCAGAAACAACAGCTCAAACAACAGCTCAAACAACAGGCAGCTTCCACATGAATTATGGTGATATCCCTTTCATTCTGAACAGGCTTGAAAACATGAAAACTTTAACTGGAAGTCGGCTGTTTTACATTTGATCCAAAAATTAAACAACTGCTCTGGAGACACAGTCGAAACAGCAGATTCATGGTTTCCATTAGCATGTGGAGCTGGTGCTTGTTCATACATCATGTGAACATCACAGTGTCCGTTCAGCTGACTGTCAAAGACAACAGGAGAGGTGATTGATCTTCTGGGTTTCCCCCAGGTGTTTCCTCTGGTCTGAAGTCAGACTCCCCCTATGACGTCACTCTTTGGCTCTCTTCCATGACCTGCAACCCCTTTCCATCAATACATGGACCTGAATGTTGATGTGACTCCTGTGTCAACCAGCAGAGAGGTAACCCAGACCCTGACGCTATCAGCAAGGAAGCACAACAAGGAGACAAAGCATGGGTGGATACTTGTATAACAAGGATCCCAAAGCCTGCTGTTTGTGTTTCTCAACCTGAGATGGGAGCATTAAATATGGATAGAAGTTAAGAAGACAATAACATTCTTTGCCAAATGTCCTTGGCAAAACCCATAAAGTGTGTGAGAAAAATCCTACAGGATAAGAGCAGAAAAATCAACGCTGACACAATGCTAAACACAATGACAGTGGAGTGAAGCGAAGCATGGGATAGCTGCCCGTGCTCAGTTAACAATGCTGAAACATGGCACTAAAAATGACTCTCTGGAGAATTATAGCTACAGCAGTTCTGCCAGACTCGGAGCGAGGAAAGAAAAGAGCAAAATTATACAGCTCTGTGAGAAAAAATGAAGGCCAGTCACAGCTCATTGATCTCATCAGCAAACCACACTCTCCAGGGAGAACCACAACAAACACCAACAACAGTGAGAAAACAATTAAAAATGAGTAAAGTGGAATGCAAAATTCAGGCTGATCTGTGCGTTTAATAAATGCAGACAAGGACCAAAGAATATAATCCAAACTGGGATGGCAACTAACCATTATTTCCATTCATCAATGAATCTGCTGATTACTTTTTTGTAAATAGATGAATAGTTTTGCCCATCGTAATTTCATCCAGAGTAAAGGTGACGTCTTTAGATGTCTTGTTTTGTCCGACCAACAGTCCAAAATCCAAAGAAATGACTTAAAACAGAGAAAAGCAGAAAATACTCACATTTGAGAAGTTAGTGAAAGCAAACAGCTGACATTTTCGCTTAAATGTGGCTCAAGTTACTCAAATGATTAAAGTTTGAGAATAAATACTTAAAATGAGGGATGTAACTTTATTTATCGCTCAATCAATAAATGGAAGGAAAAAAATAACAAGTAACAATTTCCCAGTGCCCAAGCCGACGTATGTAATGTAAACTTACATCCTGGGTCTTATTTGCATACTTTACATACATAACAATTGCTTGTTTTGTCCCAAACCCAAAAGCAGGGATAAAAAATATTTTTTTCTTTATTGATTAATCTGACTTAATAGTTTGGTCTGTAAAACATCAGGCAACAGTAGAAAATACCCATCACAATCCCATCACAAAAGGTGACACCATTAAATGTCTTGATTTTCCTCATCAACAGTCTAAAAAAACCAAAATATAAAATTTGCTATGAGTAATTAATTATTAGAAGAGTTGGCTATACAATGTTCTATTGATCAATTTTCAAATAATTGTTGCAGCTATCCCTAAAATTACTAATTTACAATCATATATAAAACAGAGAAACCTGAAAATCCACACATTTGAGAAGCTGGAACCAGTAACCAAACTGTTATCAATAATTTCTTTGTCTATAATCTAATTTCAGCACTTCTAAAAATACTTCTTTATTCCACTTATTAAACATGTTTCTTCACTTTTACAGCATTTTTTAAATGGGTGGAATAAAGAAATGTCTAAGTAAATAATCTTCTTGTGTGCAGTCATTTAAGTTTTATTAACGTTGGAAGGGCTGCTTAGGGGCGTTAAAGGGATTTATGTTGTGATTCAAGGCTGGGTGTCATAACGGGGGGAGTCAGCAACTTCCTCTCACACATCGTCTCCCCGGGGTTTTGCCCTTTACTCTGAACCTGCTTTTAATATTTGAGCGGACTGACGCATTTCCTGGCCTGTCCCTAGACCCGGTTCTGGCCCAGCCACGACCAGATCCTGCCCCCGCACACAGAGGAAAGCAGGGAGGATGGAAAAGGAGAAGAGATGGGGAGAGTGTGAAGCAGGGAGTGAAAGGGATGAAACAAATCAAAAACAGATGCTTGTACACGTGTGATTCAGCATCTCAAAACTGAGCAGAGACGGAGCTAAGTGCCTGTGGAGCCCAATGACTTCTCCCTTAATCTCCTCTTCACACATTCAGGGTAACGGCTTCGTATCTGTATTCCCCAAGTGACGACTAACACACAGCTGTATGGTTGAAATCCCCACTTCTGTCAATAACTTTATCCCATTTCCTGACCAATGGGGTGAAAAACATGTAGCATGGTCTGATGTTGACACACCTGGAAACTTTCCCCCTGAGATCATGGCTTCTCAAGCAGCCTGGCCATCAGGGGAGAAGTTCCAGACGTTAACATTGAAATCTCTTAGTCATAATTCTCTTTTCAGCCTCTCTATTTGTCCTTCCAAACACAGATATGTGCAAAGTTTATTTTATTTATCAAGAATGTAGTGGTTCAGACCAAATACAAGTCATTGTGTCTTCTGTCTGTGAGTCTGCTGACAAATGACGTAAAGCCAAGACCAAAGAGCCAAGTCCAGTCACTGTCTCGCTTAGGGGACAGTTCCTCACATGCTGCCTTTGACTGGAGGGCAAATTATCTCCTCCGGCACAAGTCTGAAAACACAGTTGAGGGTTGGGCCACAAGATAGGACGGAGGCAGAAATTGGGTATTTTCCAATTAGTGTTCTATCTTGAATGTAAAAAGGCGGTCGCTGAATTAGTGTCCAGGCTAAACACACTGCCCTCCTAATGAGAAATCCTGACACAGATTTATTTGACTTGTCACTTGAACAAAACTGTGCTGTTTTAACCAAAACAGACAATTTACGAAATGTACAGATGTTAGCTGCAGCTTGCTCTCAACGATCACAATGACCATTTGTGTTTTCCCGTGTGTTCACGTTCAGCTCAGCCTCTGACTGATCTCAAAATTCACCAAAACCCCTGGTTATTTCCATCCAGTCTTTCTACTTCTTCCTAATTAAGTAGGTTTATGAAGCAGATTCATAAAACCCCAGGATAAGTGCAAAGTGTTTGCTAGCATAGCGTAGCATGAAGGCTGGAAACAAAAACGAAATAGCTGACCTGCCTCTGTCCAAAAGTAACAAAAATCTACCCAGCAGCAACTCTAAAGCTTGGTCATTACACATTATATCTTGTTGGGTTCATTTGTACAAAAACTGAAGAGTAAAAACAACTATTATATGTAATAGACTATTTCTTGGCTTGACCAGTGGAGACTCCAAGAATGCTAAATAAAATAGTTTGATAAAATAATTTGGCAAACTGTAAAATAGCGAATTATCAATTTTTCACTCCAGGTTTTGTACAAATGAAACAAATGCTTAGTTAATAAGTTTTAGAGGTGCTGGTAGAGGGCTTTGGTTACCTTTGGATAGTGCCAGGCTGGCTGTTTCCCCGGTTAATAATCTTTATGCTAAGCTAAGCAGCTGTAGCTTCATATTTAATGCACAAATGTAAGAGGCGATCAGTCTTCTTATCTAACTCTCCATCAGAAAGCAAATAATCGTATTTCCCACATGACTAACTATTCAGTTAACGTGATGTGAAAGCAACAAAAAAAGAGAGAAATCAGAGTAGCGAGGAAAAGAACTGCACTACTGTCCTGTTGTATTATGCTAGCCTTTTCTGCAGTACATCTGACAGCTCTACTTTACAGTATGGATAATCCACCAGAAACATTAGTCAGACTATTTATATTGAGTCAGAATTATAGTTCACAAGGCATAACCGGCAGCCCTCCATGGAGTCACGTTGCAGCTGAGGCTTAACTCCGTCCGTGCAGTGTCAGAAAGTGTTGGAGGTGCACAGATGATACTAATCCAAATATAAGGGATTCCAGCAACCTGTTGTTAGCTATGCTCTGATATACAAATTTTCCACATTTCTCTCATGTTTCTAGATTTTTCTGTCTGTGCCACCCCAGGTACAAAACACATGATCAGGCCTGTCTCTGAACAAATTGGAGCCCTTCTCTCACATATCAAGGGAAAAGTGGATTTGCCCTTCTAAACCGTATGAGACATCTGATATCTACAGCCATACAGAATTGAGATCAGATGTTCGGCCCCCATTACCATAATCCAATCTGCTAGGGAAAACAAATGCAGAGTTATGAGCACGATTTTGTTCACCCACACTGTGAAGTAAAACCAAAGGCTGGGATTATTGGCATTAAAAATCTGCTCAGCGTGTTCCAGTGTGTGTGTGATACTGCACTCGCTGGCCCAGCTCTTGTTTTTTGACTCCCCTGCCTCGCATTAGTCATTGCTGGTCTCATTCGCCATGGGTTGTGATAGGAATACTAATGTCAATTTACTACAACTCATCCATCATTTAGGGCTCAGGATGTTGCCATAGTGCTGATTCAATGTCTGCGGTACAGCATGCGCAACCGGTGGCAACACCGGATGGCTCATTTGAAAGAGAAACAAGAAGGAGTGAGCAAAGTAGCGGCCATGAGTGCTGGCTATTAGATTTCATTGCACTTAATAAACTGTTCACACTCTTGCCGGTTGTGTGCTGACCGATCAAGGTCTTTTTCATCTCTCAGGATGTCTGACAGAAGCAGATTAGCATTAGTGTTCAGCATGTAGCACCCTGCTTTTCATGGCTTTTTGTGTCAGCACTGTGTGAAATGTCTTGCTATTCATTCAAATAAAATGAGAGGGACAGCCAGGGCTCACGCAGCGAGTCCCGTCCTTCATCACAAAAGGCTCAGGGATGACATCATCTCTGTATCCTAAAGCTTTTCACCAGGGATTAATCTCCATTTACATAAATCATCAATTAACTTCCTGGATAGAACATATAAATAGACCTAGTATAATACCTTAGGCAGAACTGTATAAAATAATTAAAATGTTCTGTGACCTCATTCATGAGAGCATGTTCTGCCATTTCAAGATATATAATTGTAAAAATTATAACATGTTGCTTTTTTGACATTCAAAAAGGTAGTATTGACTGGTCATTCTTAATGTGTTGGATACACTAGGCTGAATTGATTGTTTTCCTAATTATAGGAGTGATGGTGTCCACCACATAAAGTGGTGGAGGGTAAATATAATGCACTATAGTCAATATAGCGCACTATATATACCCTCCGACACTTTATGTGTATGAAAAATGAAAAGTATTTATAGTGCCTTCATAAATTCCAACAATTGAACAGAAAAGAAGTGTCCATGGCATGTCATTGGGATCCGTCACCTTATTATACACTGAGCAGGAGGAACTCTGGTCTCAAGCCAATCCAGCTTTGAGGTTCCAACTGGCAAAAGCCCTTCATCTGGTCTCATTTTAAAAAGATGAAAGCCTTTACAGCTAATGGCGCCGTGTCTGCACAGTAGGAGGGCAGCAGCGCTGTGGTAAAAAAAATGATATTGTTCTGTGTATCATTAGATCTGTTTGCAGCCCTTCACATCAGGATGACACCAATTGGATGTTAAGCCTCCAGGTGTGACACCTTGCCATCCAGGGATTTGAACAGGCGAATGTGGGACAATCCCTGATTAAAACACAAAGACCATCAAACTACACACAAGTGCTTTAATCCCTGTCACTTTCATTACCTGGAGTTGATAGCTCCAGTGCACAGAGTTCACTGACGCCCTTTAACAGGATGGAGATATTGCCCGCAATAAAAAGCAGAGGTCATTCATTTAAAAAAGCAACAGAGCACTTCTTTATCTGTAAATGATGTATGTAAATGATATCAGCTGCAGCCGCATGAGAAGATGGATGTGACGGAGACCAGCTTGATGTCAGTCAACTGTTTTCTTCCCCCAATTAAATAATGGTTGGGTCCCCCACCCTTAACTGGCCAAAGTCACAGTCTTGGGAGGAGCAGTCTTGACAGAACAGAAGGGCCACTGACACAGATTTAAGATGGAAGGAGGTCAGTCTGAAATAGAGCAGAAGCAACAAGACCACGCAGTCAGCAGAAATCCCTTCCAGCTCCACACAGCTGGAGATGCAGATCTTCCAGAAACACAAGAAAACAACCTCCAACTTCCCAAAAAGGGTTTGTTACAGTCACAAACAGCGATGAACCGGATGAGCTTGGAATTCAAAGTGCCTGGAGTCCAAATAATTGGGGCTCACTTTAGATGTTTTCGGTGTGTATTTTGAATTTAATATACATAGTAGTTGTGTGCAGTTCTTTATACATGAGCAAGACCAGACATCAATATCAAGGATCAAGGACCAAGGTTTATTACCAATTTATTTATCATTATACAACACAATGTTGTACAGCGAAATGAAAGTTCCATTTGTGCTACACACATAGAACATAATAGATAGGTAAATTTATATTAGACTAGGGTAACGTATAAAATAAAACAATATTGGCCTATACAGTAATTTATATATATTATAGCCTACATACACACATACACCCCGGAAAAAAATCTGCAAGGGATTTTTTGATTTGCCTCTGGGGGAATATAAACAGCAAGACACTCATGACAATATGGTTTTCACCTTCACATAAAAAGCATAAAAAGCAAACATTTGGGAAACAGTGTCCATACACTTTAAGCACCAAGCATCAACAATGTAAACACAGAGCGTTCTGTCAGAACACAGTGCGCCCGCCTTGTTGTTGCTGTTGATGGAGCAGCATATGAAATCGGGGTGCTCAACTGAAGGGCTCCTCTCGGTACTCAACGTGTACTAAATACAAATTCAGCGAATGAAATCCTGCAATACATTACGTCCCCCAATGAAGGAAAGACATGGGTAGAGAACATCAAAATCCAGAGGCAAAATGAGTCCAGCTCACACCACAATGCACAGGGTGTATAAAGGAGCTCAAATTGTAAAAAGTACAGGGCCAAAATGAAAACCCTGTAACGGTGATCTTAATCTAAGCAGTCGGATGTAGATAAACTGTGGAAAAGTGCAGTAACACAGCATTTCATAATGAACGTGGAACACAACAAACCAACATCACTGTGTATATTTAGGAAAGTCATTGTTTTTATAGAGCTGAGCAATAATTCAGTAGTATTGATCAACTACTGACTTGGTGGAATTGTGTTATGACAATATGAACATCCTCTCTCAGCTGTGAAGATTGGCTGTATTATTTGTCTTATGTGGTAGTAAACTGAGTATTTTTGAACACCTTTGGTTTTAGGAAACTGTGATGGGCATTTTCCACTATTTTGTCATCAGTTTATTAATGTTATCTATTGACTCTTAGTGGAATCATATCATCTTATTGTTTTTAGGACTGGCACTAAAGATTAATTTCATGATTGATTAATGTGCCGATTTTTTTTTTTGACAAATCACAATTACCAGGAGTCCAAGGTGACATCTTGAAATTGCTCCTTTTTGTCAACCAACAGTCCAAAGCCAAAAGATATTCAGTTAACAATGATATTAAGCATGTATGTATGTTTTTGTTGGACTAAATACTTGACCAATTTGTTTCAGTTCTACTTATTTTAAATAGTTCATATATATATACTGTAGTTTGTCCTCTGCATACAACTTACTAACATAATTTCTTATTATTCACTTACATTTCCACCAAACATGCGTAGCTAATTCATCTCTCACAAAGCGAGACATTACACCAGATGCTCTACAATCTTACTGACCAGGCATCTCATGACTTTGTGTCACAATTCCATCCATCCAGTCATCGAGACGCTGGAGACGCACTAGCAGTGAGCGCAACAGGTCATTGGCCTCGGATTCCCTGTCTGTCGAGGCTCCCTGCTCTGCTCAGTGACTCAATGACAAACCCATCACCATGAAGCGGGCCTCGCCTCAGCTCTCTGTCCCCAGGAGTTCACATGGGAAGGGAGGAAGGATCATCTGGGCTCTCTTCCCCGGGGGCCATTCACACGCAGAGAAAGAAAGAGTCTGTCTCTCAGCGGAAGTAAGAAGCTCGCTGAACAATAGACATATTCTGCATAAAAGACTGTTAGGCCACATGAACAGATCAGCAAGGATGCTGAAAGTCCCGCCAAACAGCAAAGAGCGCGTTAATCAAATATCTTCTAAAGCTCAGCATAAATAGTAGAGGCATTCACAGAGGTTCAGGGACTGTAATCACAAAACATCCTGAAGGCTAAAAGTAGCTGTAAGTGGCAAAGTTAGGCGAAACTCATAAATATAAGAAGAGTGTGAGTCTTAACTTTAGGTTGAACAAGTTTTTGGTCTAAGAGAAATTCACAAAGCCTTTTAACACTAAAAGTAGTCTGAGAGAAATGATATCCAGATGCCTCCTGAATCACTACGACCTGCTCATGGTCAGTAATACGCTGCAGGTAATGCACTTTGTTGTAGAAAAACGATATATACACAACCATAATAAAGCTGTAAAAGCATATTTTGATGGACGGCCAAATATGCTAACCGATCAGTTCACCAACAAATCAAAACAATCCAATAACACCAGAGGCGACGGTTTGTGCGGCTGTCCACGACTTGGACACTGGGAACATACAGCTCAAAGTTTCTCAGATGTCAGAATTCTTCATCAAACCAGACCAACCAAAAATGTACTCTCGCAGCTTCTCAGAGCCCATTTTTCGACAGCTCATTATGTGTAATTAAATGAACACCAACAATAGCAATAAAGAAATAAATAGCCATAAAGCTTGATTCTATAACAATTCTATAGCAACTTCATCACTAGCACGGTGAGATGTCAGTCACTTTCATCAAGCTTCTAGCATATAAAAGTACAACCAGGTGGCTGAGAAATAAAGGTCAGACAATGGCTTCACAGATACGTTTAAAAGTGCTCAAAGTTATCCATTTATTCCAGCCTATTTAAAAGTTTATACTTCAGTGAACCACAACATAAGGTAGCCTACTTGTTGCTACATGAGTGAGGTCCATCTACATTATCCTCCATCAGTATGTGAGTGTGACCTCAAATTAACGTGTCAGTGGGGAGAAAACAGCTCAAACGTTGCGTGTTGCCAATGTTGTGCTGGAGCAAACACAAACACAGGAGTTCCTGCGGCCGTGTAATCATCACAGACCACTTTCCCAAAACAGATGTGGAGAGCATCACTGGCTGGAATTGCACATCTGTCCAACTCGGAGTATCCATAGAGACTAAACACCAAATACATACAGTTTGTTCAAGAGATCTCCGAGCCCTGAACCGTACTGGTGATTCATCATGTTGTAACGTGCTTAACAACAGTAACAGTAGATTTAAATCAGAGAAGAAGAACCTAATTGTCTACTATGTCCTCTTTATGGTCCAAGGTTGAGCAAACAAGTAGAGAAGGCTGGGACATGTGAGTGATAAATGCACTGAACTGATTTCTTGCATGATTTTACACATGCGGGAACCAGACTGTCATGCCAATCCTAATAGTGGTAAGCCTTGATTTTCCTGTATTCCGAGCATGTTGCTTCCTTCCAGTCATCCACCTCCAGCAGTGTTACATAACACTACACAGAGCTGCATTTAGCTCCACAAAGGAGGCATTTTAATGCTCTCTGAAAACACTGTTACAGATTTCAGTGGCTACAAGAACATGCATTTACTTAATCTCTTCTAGAGCGTTCTCTTCTAGTCATTTAAACATACTGGGTAGCAGATAAAAGACTCAACATAAACTGGGGGAAAAGCTCGCAATGACTGAACATAAGGCGTATAGGAGTGGGTGTTTGTTCCCCTCAAGCCACTGTGAAACATCTGCACAAGTATACAGAGGAGGCATATTTTCAATCCACATTCACAGCTCCAGTCAGATAAGAGACAACTCTTTCCACCCATTCATGAAAACAAAAAGTAAACAGTGAGGCGTTGTAGAGCTCTAAATAATGAGGTAGGTGACTCTGTAGCATGCAGTTTGTCTTGCTGTAACCTCGCTGCTTAGCATATGAAACAACAAGAAGGAGAAGGTTAGTGCAAATACCCTTCACTCAGCGCTTCCTGAGATGTGCTGTTCTCCAGCCCAGATGGCAGTCATTAAGATGCTGCTGCTAAGTCTGGAAGTCTTTGATTTGGGAGAAGAGATTTTATCTCAGGGAGCACACACAAGTGCAGTGTTGGAAAGTAACTAAGTATATTTACTCAAATATTTTTTTAAGTACTTTCTTTCTTTTTGTGGTACTTACTTGGGTATTTCTATTTTACGCTACTTCAGAGGTAAATACTGAACTTTTTACTCTACATTTGACAGCTATAGTTACCTTTCAAGATTAAGATTTTACATGAAAGACATATGATATGTTTATAACATACAATGCATTGTTAAAGATTAAACCAGGCTCGTGACTCCTTACAGTACAACAAATACAGTACAACTCCTTACAACAGTGTCTAGTTGGAGCTACTGGTCTTGTTTCAAATGTCTATGAGTGGTTAGCAGTTCCACCAAAGACTGATTTCCTCTGTAAACTTCTCCCATGGTTTAATTTTAATAACTGTTCAAGGCCCAAACATATAGAATTATCCAATATTTT
This sequence comes from Micropterus dolomieu, assembly GCF_021292245.1. Classification (NCBI taxonomy): domain Eukaryota; kingdom Metazoa; phylum Chordata; class Actinopteri; order Centrarchiformes; family Centrarchidae; genus Micropterus; species Micropterus dolomieu. The sequence goes on from NC_060157.1 coordinate 7,048,548, forward strand.
TTTTAGAAACAGCAAAGATTAGAGAAATGTCCAAAATATGAATACAAATGTGTGCAGTAGAATTTTCTTCTTTCCTATCTCATTAATCATGCAACGACCCCTCAGATTTATCTTGTGACATTTTGAAGGGGCACAACCTTCTACCTAATCTACTTAACTGTATATAGAGTTTTTAAAACTACACCTTGCTGCTAACACATTGATGCATCAGTGTTAACAATGTGATAATGTCATATTTAATAATAGGTCAGTCCCAGACTCCCTCTAGACTCACTAATTTTTGCAGACTTTGTACGCATTCCTTTTTGTCTTTGTTTTAGGCTATGATGTCTTCCAACACAAACTTAGCTATGAGTCTGACTTCTCATTTTGTCAGCTTAAGAAAGAGTAAAGCTGCCAGCAACCCAAAATACACGAATAATGGCACCGGCGCCCCTAGAAATGTGCAAATGTTTACTGATAATCAGTCAAAATATTATCATAGAACAGTTCAAAGTTGTAGAAAAATATTGTTTCACTTGTTTCTACACACTGCAGCAGAAAAACACAAGAAATAAAACTATAATACAGTCTATCTACATTTACGTGTATTTATATAAATAACGTTATGTTACATAAAGGAAACATGCACCAAGCATGCTTTATTAAAGTAAAGGATCGTCCACCACTGCACACGTTTAAAAGATCCCCCCCTTGACTCCATGGGAGCAGAAGACCAGGTTTAGATGTGGGTGTAGAAAATTCCTGCCTTATTTATGTAACCTTTGGTGCATGGCGGTCAGGGGCTTTGGCACAGGCTGTGTGGGGAAACCTTCAGTTTCCTCTGATTCCAGTGATTAGAGACACTGTTTGAACTAGAGCTGATAGATCGACTATACCAAAAATGAGTAATTGATTCATCATTTAAGTCACTTTTAAGCAAAAATCCCAAACATTCATTGTTCCAGCTTCACAGTTGTGAAGATTTCCTGCTTATCTTTGTCTAATGTGAAAGTAACTGGATGCCCTTGGGTTTTGGAAGGTTGGAAATTATGATTTTTCTCAGATTACTTCAGTACTTCAGGGTTTAACAGGTTAATCAAGGAAACATTCTGCAGGTTAATCAACAATTAAAATAACAATGAAAATCCATTGACTTTCAGTTGAATCATATCGGCTTCTTGTTTTTATGGCTGCAACTTTAGTGCTTTATTCCTGACTACTCAATGAGCCCTTTTGTCTTTATAATGTCAAAACAAAAGAAGACATTTGAAGGCATCATTGTTAGAGGCATTTTTCACATTTTCTGACATTCTACAGACCAGATGATTAATCAATTAATCAATAAAGAAAGAAAAATCATAGTTGCAGCTCTAGTTTAACTGGCTCTTAATGCTTTTGGCTAATTTATAAGGGAAATTAATACAGATTTAAGGGGAATTCCTTTTATAAAGCACTAAAGTGAAGCTTCTCCATTTATCCTTCCATGTTTTCTTTTATTACAATGATCTCCTGAACACCATCTTCAGTGTCAAAGAATGCTGATAAAAAACAGCAAAGTATGGAAGCAAAAGGGGGAAAGCAGTGAAATAATCTGACAAAGTGAATACTTTGATCTCTGCAGCTGCATCTCAGCCCATGTGACAACTCATATGGCTGCATTGCTCATCATCATGCCTACTGTCTTAGACATGACTGACTGGGAGGCTGTGAAATACTCACAAATCTGACTCTAATTGTAATCCTGACACAATTTATCGGATCAAAGTATTAATCCCATTGAGATTTAAGGAGTTAGGCTACAACGTGTCGCAATGTAGTCCAACATGCAATAGACTAGAGAAGACACATGGACACATTGCACTTGCATTAAATGTGTGGGATGAATAATGTGAATTAACCAACACGCAAACACCAGAAATCAGTACAGTCTTGTATGAGAATTGAGGCAGTTTAACGAGCAAAGGATAATACTCAGATCCATGTCCTTACCTGAACCGGGGTGAATCTTTAATACATTCTTCAAAATCCACCGTCATCTTGGGCTGGAGTTTTTAACGCGCTTAAAATACAGATTTCATGTCCCGGGCAGAGTAAAGCAGAGATGTAAGTATCCGATACAGAGATTCTTCCCCTAGTCTTCCACTCATGCAGCAGTCCCGCTCTGAAGCTCCAGAGCTGCCTCAGTCAGTACTGGACCCTGTGTTGCCTTCCAGTACTTCTGCTAGGCTCGGATTTTTAAGCTGCCACGTCTGATGTACGCTTTTTCAGCCTGTGACATATTTAGCTTCTTTTACTGGAAAATGATCAGTGGTGAAAAGTAGGATTTACTCAAGTAGCCTTCTGTACTTAAGTACTTAATAACATCCATTGTTTTGCCACTTGTTACCTCTACATTTGAAATTTGTAGAAAATACAAAATTAAGACTTTACATACATAAAACATTATGAATGTATACGGTGCAATTTTGCAGATTAATCTACCCACGTTTACATTTACTCCACTGCACCACACATTAATGTAGTACTCAGATCTTTTACCTAAGTAAAAGTAGGAATACCACAATGTGTTCTGTTACAAGTTACAGTCATGCATTCAACAATTTTACTTACATAAAAGTTCAAAAGTAGACCATCAAAGTATACTTAAAGTACCAAAAGTAAAAATACTCATTATGTAGAATGGCCCGTTTTATAATAACGTAAAGGCTATTATATTAGTATATTATAATTATTGATGCATTAGTGTGTACATCACTTACATTTTTCAGCTGGTGAAGGTGGAGCTAATTTGAATTGTGTTATATACTAATGTGCAGTTTGTGAATTTCCCCACTGGATTAATAAACTCTTGTCATGAATAATACATCATAATTTATTTGTTGATTATATTTTATTAACATGAAACTGAAAAGTAACTAGTGACCAAAATCATTAAATAAATGTAGTGAAGTAAAAGTGAAATATCTGCCTCTGAGATGTAGTGGTGTAAAGTAGAAAATGGAAATACTCAAGTAAAGTACAAGTACCTCAACATTCTGTAAACTTTGTAGATGTCTGGAAGTAGGTAGGTAGATAGGAAGGTAGGTTTATTGTCACAGCATAACAAGTTATAGTGTTTCACTTTAAAGGATGTACATACAGTCCATCAGTTCAGTTTAGATTTGATGCTATAAATGAATCTAATTTTAGTTCAATTTACAAAACCATAATGTGAAAGTGACAAGTAAAGATAGAAAATTTTACATAAGTAAAGTACAAAGTACATAAGTATTAAATGAAAAAAGGTACGTAAAGTATCACATGTAATCTAAGTAAGTAGTATAATATGACATATAATATTTTTGTTTCTATTTCTATAACTATTTCACATACTATTGGGTATATTCATTGACAAAAAATGCATATTCATTCATAATATGTTTTGTATATAAAAGATAAATAATCAAAGTAACAACTACAGATGTCAAATAAATGTAGTGGAGTAAAAAGTAGATTATTTCCTTCTGAAATTTAGTGGTATAAAGTAGCATTAAATTCATGTTTTCAAGTAAAGTACAAGTATCTCAAGAATGGACTTGGAATACAAGGTACAAGGTAGTTTATTTGTCATTGAACAGCATGAGGTTGTATAACGAAAGGAAGTTTGTAGTCCCTTCATGATACACACACAGAATTTAACGTATAATTAAGTGGATATTAAGGTATTATGTAAAATAAAATATAACAATATATACTGTTATTTATATACATATACAAACACGTAAACACCCCAAACATTCTGCAGTGCATTTTTCTTCAATTTGTGTCTGGGGTAAATGTAAAAGCAGCAAACAGATGATAATATGGTTTTATCTTCACATTAAAAAGTCTGACATTTGAGTCCATCTTGACTGTGTTTGAGCACCACGCATCATCGATGTAAAACACACAGTTGTGTAAAAAGGAAATCCCGTCATTTAACAGCTGCACAGTTTCGTTTTGCTTTAAAGTCATGAGAAGTTTTACATATCCGACAGCACTTGAAAGCAACACACGCTGGGCCCTCTGCATGAGAACTAGTAGAGCGTGACGTCACGTTCAAACTCCTTTGAATGAATACAACAGGAATCCTGAAGAATAATCTCTTATAGTTAATTAGCCTACATAAGAACATTATATAATTCCGAGATTCAGTCATTTTTCATCGTTTTCTATTGAAAGAGCAAAAAGAAAGGTTGAAAATAACAACAGGTTCTATTTTAGTTTCCTGTGCTGATAATCACGATCACGCTCCTTCTGCTATATTCTTTGTATTTTCAGTAACTAATGAGAGATTTTTCAGCATGTTCATCAGAGAAGTGGGATGGAGGTATTTTTATACTCTGCAGCAATGAATAAGCAAACGCCCACGAAAAAGCTTCAACCCTCTCATCTTTTTCTTGCCTTTGATACAGTATAGTATGTCAGACACAATTTACTGAAGTGTAAGCTGGGAAAATCTATTTACCGTATGTAAAACCCTCACTCATTGACACTAATTGCTTTATTTCAAATAACTTTAAAGAAACCTGTACACCTTTAACACATCCGGTGGTTGCTATATATATCTACTTTCCCATGCAGCTACTAAATGAGAGTGAATCCATTTCTCCAAGCCTATTATTAATTCACAGGAAATGGGAATGCTTGGAGAAAGAGCGCCTGCTTGGGATTTCACTGTAGGTTTTCATGGAGCGCCATTGTTCCTTCCGATCCCGGCTTTAAAAAGGCTGCGGCTCAGGCCATGAATGGAGATGATCTCATCCACTCTCAGCAGTGGTGTCTTGACTAAATACATCAGTCTTTGATTCTCAGAGGAACAATGCAGACAGATCAGTTGTGGCAGTGGCTCAACGGATGGCAGTGTTGGACGGCTGGTCCACCACTTTGGTCCAGTACAAAATATCTCAATATCTATTGGATGGACTGACATAAATGATCTTGTTATTTTTCCTTCACATTTGTAGTTATGAGTTCAATGTCTCAACAACTATTTGATGGATTGCCATCAAACTTGGCATAGACATTCATGATGAATTGCAATAACTTTGGTGATCCCTTGACTATTCATCGAGTGTCATCATCAGGTCAAAATGTTATTTTGTCCAATAGTTGGTTCAATAAAACTTAACTTCCCTAAACGAACATTCCCACTGGCCTCAGCTGTGCTTTGTGTTTCGCACTAATTAGCAAATGTTAGCATGTTAACATGTTAACGTGATGATGATGAACATGGTAGGCATTATAACTGCTATACATCAGCATGTTAGCATTGTCATTGTAAGCATGTTAGCGTTTAGTGTAAAGCACCTGTAGACTCTTTGCTTGTTTCAGTTCTGCTGAAGGTCAAAAATTAATTCCACTATAGATTAAATTATAAAACCAGAACTATCAACTGTTACAAAAGAAGCCTGAGCTGCTAAAAGCAGCTTCTCCGCCAATATAACAGCTCTGTTTTCCCTTCTTGCATAAAAGTCATTCCCTGCTTTGGTGACTAAAACAGATGATTCCCCCCACCATCCCTCCTCTCCCTCTTTCCTCACCCCCAGTTCCTTTAACTAATCTGAGATCAAAGCACCTACTGCTTCTTCATGAAGCTGTGGAGTCAGCAGTCGGCTGATCTGAAAGTGCACACTGCTGGAGAAACTTGAGAGCAAACTTGGTAGCGTGCACATAATCTCCATACTGTACTGCACCATATGTTCCCCTTTAGCATGAATTATAATAAAGTGTAGGGATCCCTTAACTTTCCATTAATCGCCATCGTTAGTTTTCAGGTCACAATTTGTAGATATCCAATACTAAACCCATCAAACCTGCTAAACATCAGCATGTTAGCATTTTAATTTTAAGCAAGTTAGCATGACAATATTAGCATTTACACTACCACCCCAAGTGGCCTTTTAAACAGAGCCAGGCTAGCTGTGTCCCCTTTTTTCCAGTGTTTATGTGGATTGGGATTGTGGGATTGTGGGATTGTGGGATGTGCTGGGATTGGCTCCAGCCCACCGCGACCCCCGGTTGACGATGGATGGATGGATGGATGTTAAGCAAAGCTAGCATGCACCGGCTGTTGCTTCATGTTTAAAGAACAGAGCTGACTGTGGTATCACTGTACTCAATGTAACAATTCCTTTAAGATTCATTAAGATTACTGAGGTCCTTGGGGCAGATTGTGAGTCACATGATGAACAGAATTGGGTGCTTGACAGCAAGGTGATTTATAGTGGAGACTACCCATCTATCATATTAGTAAGGGACTGTTCATGACCCATCTCCAGCTGCTTTTGTTTCCTAATGGCACCTTACAAGAGCAGGGAGAAGGCATGTCTGCCTTTGTGCAGAAAAAATGAGTGGAAGAAGAACTGCCAACTCCCATTTATGCTCCCATCAGAGGCCCTCTCATGGCAGACACAAGCACTGCTGCAATGTGGAATCACTGTGAGAGATGTGTGGATCTCTGGGAGGGTGACCTACTTTTGCTCCCCTCTTTGGTCTGCTATAGAGAGCTGCGAGTTGCGCTGCTGCTGAGCACACAGCTTGTAATGTTATCCCTTCTGACTGCAGGTGCAAGGCTCTACAAGCCACTACCAACGAGGCATGTACAGATGCTGCATGAATGTTCTGTATTATGCATGCACATATTCTCAGCACTCAAAAATGTATTCCCACGTTGAAAAATTTTAATCTTCAAGGAAGTTGGGAAACATGCTTATTCGCTCTCTTGACGAGAGTTAGATGAAAAGAGATTAGAGGAGACCCTTAACAGCTCCTTCAAGGATGTTTTATTAGCACTGGTTCTGTTGGCACTTCAATTCATCATCACATGTATTTATTTTTCATATTTAGTTTAGTTTTTGTTTGTCTGTTTTGAACCCATTGCTACTGTCTGTTTTTGTCTTTTAATTTATGTTTGTGTGCTAACAGTCTGAGCTACTGGATACCTGAATTTCCCATGAAGCTACCATTGTCAGCAGCCGCTTAGCTTAGTACTAAGAGGGTCAAATAACTAGCATGGCTCTGTCCAAAGCTAATAAAATCCACCTACCAACACTTCCAAAGCTCACTAGTTGTTTCTCATTTGTTTAATCTGTATAAAAAAATAATTATATTTAACACATAATATCTCTTTTGTAGTAAAAAATTTGTATTTTAAGGGGTCTTATGTATAACAATTTCTTGGCCAGAAATAGTGTGCCACATAACCCCCCAAAACCTTCAAGTTGTCGTTTGTACTACCAAAGAGATATAATGTGTTAATTTGTGAGATTTAAAGTAGTAGTAAGTAGTGGTTCCCAATCTGGGGGTCAGGACTCCCACAAAGAGTAGGGAAGACTTTCAGACTTTGCTCTAAACAAATGCCAGCAGGGGCCACAAGTAGACATAGCTTTGAGATGTGCCAAGCAAAAACATTGGGAACCACTGAACTAAAGGATACTGCCTGTCGTATTAATGATACTTATTTTAATAAATTATATTCTTGTTCTGCATAGGCCTACTGGGTCACATCAACAAGCCCTTGACATATGACCTTTCTGAGTTTGAAACCCCCATTGCCAGAAGCTGTTTGCAGTCATGCTAACATCACTGCTGACTTATTTAGCAGCTCCGCCAATGCACATTAGCCCGTGTAGCTAATGTCTCAGCCAAAGTGCCTCTCTGCCTCTGCAGCTCTAAGCATTGCCTCTGGTGGGGGTTGATACGCCTTCTAGCATCAGTTCCACAGCATCGCTGCTCCTGCAGAAAATAACTTGGGGAGGTGGGGGTTTGGATTGCCATGCTTTTAATTTAGCTATATGTTTTCACGGTCTTCTAATTGAATGTTAGATAAAAGTAGAACCCGTGAAACCCCCTCACTGAAAGTATAGTAGAACAACAAAATGCAGCATTGACATAAAACTGGAGAGAATGCTGTTCTATATTACTGAGCTTATTTTACAATTCTACAACACACAAGAAAACCAGAAAAAATTAAATGAATTAAAGGAAATAAAAGGAATTAAAGGAACAACTCAACATTTTGGGAAGAACTCAATTTCACTTTCTTTCTGAGAGATGAGAAGATTGATACCACTCTCATGAATATGAACTTTAAATATAAACTAGAGCCAGAACGTTGTTAGCTTAAAATATGGCATACAGACTGGTAGCAGGGAAAACCGCTAGCCTGGTAAGACAGACATGCTACTGGCGCCGTTATGCTGTAATGCTAAAAGAGAAAAGGGTGTTAAATAGATAAATAGAATTTGACAAATGGAAAGTGTTTTACTTTTGGACAAAGCCAGGCAAGTTATTTACATCTGCTTCCAGCTAAGCTTAGCTAATCATGTCCTGGCTCTAGCTTCATATTTAGCGTATAGACGCAAGTGGTATTGATCTTCTCATCTAACTCTTGGCAAGAATATGTATATTTCCCGAAAAGTCTATGAAGTCCTTTAAAGTCTCAAATGGTTTTTCTCTTATTTGAAGAAAATACCATTAGGTCCTTCACATTTTGTGAATGAAAGGTGGTTTAGAGTCACTCATTAGCATCTTATCGCCACTTAGCGTGTCAGTCTTTAAGAACTACCATACTAATAAAGAGACTCTCTGGAGCAGTGAGTCATTAGAAGTGTTGACCTTGGCTCCATTGTGTGTTAATCGCATAAGCCTAATTGCTTAAGGAGTCACAGGCTTTACAGCCTAAAGCCCTTCAGCGCTAGCCCAGCTCCATCTCCACTGGAAGGCTCTTCAAAAGGCTGCAGTATGTTGTTCCTGTCAGTGGTTGCTGTGAGGAAGACAGTGACATTATCTCATAAAGTGTGGATAGGGTGAGTACTGGGTCAAAGCTGGAACAGCTGGAAGAGACACAAAGGAAAGTACTTCTCAGGAAGCCTTTTTCACTGCGTCAGCTTGACTAGCATTAAAAATTCAGATGCCTAGAAACAATCCATATCCTCACCACCAGCTGTAAGTATGGTAGTTTAATGAATGGCAAAACAAAAGGTCATGTGGGGGTCGCAGTTTTGACTGTGAAAGAGAAATTGATGTAGTTTCAACAGCAAAGCAGCTGACCTCTTTAGAAAAATAAATTATTTGGCTGAAGCTGTATCACTGTTACGAACCTCCAGTGGAAAATCCAGGGGAGGAGGAGGTTAGTGACAATAATAAAGTCATTCCAGGTTGAAGGAAGCCAGGAGACGGATTTTACAGTACATGTGGCGTTTTATTTACAATAAAGAAAAGTGCAAAGGTACCCTCAGGGAGGGTCTACAAAAAACAACTTCCCAAAAACGAGGAAGCGCCCAGTCCGGATACTGTTGGGACAACACGTCAGCAAACTGCAAACTAGAAGGGTAGCTTACAGGAAAACAAATGCCACAAAGGAGAAAATAATATAATACAATAATGAATACCACCCTCCCTCCACTGAGGGAGTGAACCCCACCACGAGGTTCAGACTTGTTACACGCTACACTGCAGTGTCACCCAGCTCTCCATGCCGTCTGCACCCCACACTCTCCACATCCAGTCTACCTGCTCTCTGCTCCTTATACCGGCTCCTGCGCTCCCGCTGATTGTAAACTGGGGACAGGTGTGCACCCTAGCCTCCTGGCTGCAACATCAGAGGGGGGGAAGGGCAGGACCTGCAGAGGACAGACGAGCAGCAGTACCCCTGGGCAGACACACACGGCCTAAGGGCCATAACAATCACTAACAGAAAAATGTAACCTGTTCATCCCGATCCAGCCTATTTAGCAATAACAACAAAAGGCCTTTAAGAATCATCTTGCAGTTCAGAAAAGTAAAAATAAGACAACCCTAGCATCATAAGGCAGCACTTTGACATACATGCTTTGTTCATACAATGAAAATGCTAATGTATAGGTAATGTTTAGCAGGTATAATATGTACCATGTTCACCGTCTTAGTAGCATGTTAACATGCTAATGTTTGCAGCATTAAAAACATAGTGTAGCTGAGGCTAATTGAAATGTCATTAGTTTGAGGTATTTATTAAAGTACAGTGGCAAAGTGTTGGACAAATAAAGATTTTGAGCAGATTGATGGTCCTTGATGAATAGTCATGGGATCACCAAAGTCACTGCAATTCACCCTGAGTGGACCATGAATGTTTATAAGTAAATAAGTTGAGATATTTCACTGAAAACCTCAAATCTCAATGTGAATAAATGTGCTTGAGTCATTAGGATTCATCCTCAGGGGACTATGTATGTGTGTACAAAATTGCATGGCAATCTAACCAATAGTTGTGGAGATATTCCTCTTTACCAATGTGGTAGACACACACCGACATTGCCATCCTTAGAGCTAAAAATTACAAATGTCATACTTCTAAATTTAATACAAAGGTTTATGATTCAATTTTTTTTGCTTGCAGTCCTATATTAGCACTAGTAGCCACAGTTCAGCCAAAAAAACAAGGTCAGATTAGCCAGAAGGTCCATTCAATTAGATATTTAAAATGGTGAAACTGCTAATAAAGGAAGAAGGTGTAGACAGTATGGATTATCAACAATGCAAGTAACTGCTCTCCAGTGATCCTAAGCAGATTGCCTAAGTAAGGGTAAGCCAACAAACAAGAAGCTGAGTGCTTTCTTGTGTGCACTTGGTTTTAAACACCCTCCAGTGTCTCAGCTTGGGCATTTTGTTCATTTCAACAATTCTGCTCAGCATACATGTCTGGCCAATCAAGGTGAACATTTGTTTTTCTGTGTACATTGTTTTGGGGGGAAAGTAGGGCAAGTTGAGCTGCAGGCTTGTTTAGTGCCCGCCCTCTGAATCACAACGCACACACAACATGGATACATATGAGCTATAATACCTTAACTGTAATGCCAGATGAGCAGACGCAAGGTCATGATTCAGCACTTTATTTTGTTCTCAATGTCCTTTTTCTTGCATTTCTCACAAACTAGTTCAGATGTCTGTTTCAACACATGATGCTTTTGGACATCAAAGGATGGATTTAATATCATATGACCAGAAACAGCAGATCTGAGTGTGTCTGATTGAGGCAGCCTCCTTTCAGGACGAGACCCTAAGAAATCACTGAGGCTGGTGTTGCCAGGTGACGAGGCTCGGCGCTGCTGAGAGGATCCTGCAGACAAGCAGAGGAGCTGCTCCCTATTGCAGACATGAACACTGATTTTACATGGTACTGTAGATTAAGACAAAACATACTTAATCATTCACTTTCTGTTCATATTTTATCCGTGTTAGCGGCTCTAGTGAACGCAACATTGGTCTAGTTCACCATTTTGGCCCAGACTGAAATATCTGCTGGATTGCCATGACATGTTGTATAGACATTCATAGTCCCCAGAGGATTAATCCTACTGACTGTGGTGATTCCCTGGCTTTTATTCGAGTGCCCCCAACAGGTCCTCTATTGCTCCATGAGGTTAATATTTGTGGTTGTGTGTCAAAAATTTCAACTACGGTTTGATAAACATTTCGATGGATAGATTCATGTTCCTCTCAAGCTGAGGTGTAATAACTTTAGTGGTCCTGATTTCTCATCTAGTGCCAACACCATGATGAAAACCTAATGCTTATTATTAACATCATCTTTACTTTGTGCTTATTAATATTTTATCATGCCAAAATGATGGTGAACCTGGTAAACATAACAGCTAAACCTGAGTAGCATTGGCATTGTGAGAAAGTCTGTTAGCATTTAGTTTAAAGCACCACTGTACCTAAGCACAGCCTCACCGAGTCAAACATGGCTTTAGACTTAGTCTTGGAAAAGATGAGTTCACGTAAAAACTTATATTCCACTTCTAATTTGTCAAAAATGATGTAAATTCACTTTATACGTGAATGTCTATTTGGCAGATTCGCAGTGAATTACTGAAACAATAATGCCTTAAAAAAAACACTGAGTGGCTGTGTCATTTACATGAACTCACACACCCACTGTAGTTCAGTCTCAATCGCACATTGTGTATACCATGTATATTAATCCGACACTGACAACAATTCGAAAAATGCAGTATTTACTCTTGTTTGAGTAATGTTTACTAAAGGTTACAGGGCAGTTTTTGTAATGAAACTTTAAATTTGTGACCTTTTAAAGATGTATGTCTTCAGTAATTAAATGTTCCAGACAGGGTAGAGAGGTCATAGAGTATTGAGAGACGCATTGTTGTTTTTTTCTTTTATTGGGACTTATTGACGATAAGAAAACTAAAGAATAATGCCAAAATTAAAAACATCACTTTAAAAAAGAAACAAAAAAGCACCTGCTAGTCAGTTCCTTCACATAATGTTTATGGCTGAAACTGAACACTTAACTGTTCTGTTAACACAATGCTGCCACCATGTGGTCATATCTGACAAGAGCACCTTTATCTGCTGTGACATTCAGACCTCTTCCAACGTTTACTCCTCTTGGTATCAGAAACTCAAGTTGCACGCTTCCTTCTTTTTCTTGTCTTTAACTCTGTGAAAACACAAAACACAAGTTAGATATCAAAGTATGTACAGACTGCGGGGAAGTGTACTGACTGACTAACTTACTGACTGATGCACTGCTGGTGTCATGATGAGGTGCAGCTCCTTTATCTGTTGCAACTGCAGGCTTTGATGCTGATAGCAGGTATTTTGGTACATGCTGAGAAACAGAAACAAGATCAAGACAATATAATTCTGAGAGATTAACACCAATGTTACCGAAGATTGTCTTTAACAGATCAGAAGCAAAGAGCACAAAGCAACACCTGGTGATGTGGCTGGATGGTGCCTTAGTTTCCAGTATATTCACATCAATGTATGCATTTTTGTAAAATGCCATCAACTGACTTTTGTCTTTGTATATAGTAAATATTTAAAATCAGTAATGATAAAATGTACACAAACTTACAACATAATGTGTAATAATTATGTGTTTTGAAAGAAACAAACACCATTTCATGAGAAAGAAAGATAGAAAGTGAAAGAAAGAAAAAAGAGAGAAAGAAAGAAAGAAAGAAAGAAAGAAAGAAAGAAATCCATCTTAGAAATTCAGCTCCATTGTCTCTTTAAGGGTCTGACATGCTCCCCTTAGATACAGGTTTCTGAAAATTAGGCTCTTAATTCTAATAATGCACCATAAACTGCCCTTTAACACTTCTTATTCATATTGCAGCACATTTTCTTTTCTTTTATTACATTAACTTTTAATACATTTGTATTCTATATTGTGTTTGTGTTTTATGTGCTGCCTTGCTACAACAAGATTTTCCTCATGTGACATAGTAAAGATGTAAACAGACTGCTTGAGGAACCGAGGACCATAGTTCAAGTCTTCATTGAGGAGAGGAAAAATGTACTCTGGCTACACAAAGAGTGAGTAAACAAAGCACAGTCTCCACTACAAGTCTTTACAGATACAGTGGGGGAAAAAAGTATTTGACCCCTTGCTGATTTTGCAGGTTTGCCCACTTACAAAGAATGCAACGATCTATAATTTTAATCATATGTACATTCTAACAGTGAAAGACAGAATCCCAAAGAAAATTCCAGAAAATCACATCATATGAATTTATAAAAATTGATAACCATCTGATGAGGAAAAACAAGTATATGACCCCCTACCAAACAGCAAGTATTCTGGCTCCTACAAGCCAGTTAGTCTTTCTTTAAGACACAGCCCCAATCCCAAC
>NC_060157.1:7062216-7068450 GCF_021292245.1 Micropterus dolomieu
TGTATTCTATATTGTGTTTGTGTTTTATGTGCTGCCTTGCTACAACAAGATTTTCCTCATGTGACATAGTAAAGATGTAAACAGACTGCTTGAGGAACAGAGGACCATAGTTCAAGTCTTCATTGAGGAGAGGAAAAATGTACTCTGGCTACACAAAGAGTGAGTAAACAAAGCACAGTCTCCACTACAAGTCTTTACAGATACCTAGTCAAGTGAAGAGTATTAGTCACTATGAGCCACCTGAAGCTGGTACTCTACCAGCTTAAAAAGAGTACTTAGAGTTCGGAAGAACACGACACAAGCCTCTCAAGGGCAAGAAAACAGGAAATCAAAGCTATTTGGCCCCAGCTTCAAGACCAGGTGTTATCTGAAGTCACAATGAACCAATGTCAACACAAGCAGAAGCAGCAGCTGCGACCCACACAGACGAAACCAAAGAAGCCAAGAGCCGAGATGCTTGTCTAAGAGAATAACCACAAACACCAGCAGATGACCCAGTATTTATCCATCCCTGCTAACTAAAGATGGGGTTTCGACTCTTTTAACGGCCTCGAGTTTGTATGAGTCACTAAAGAGAGTTGGATTTTCAAGTCAATCAAGTCAGTCACCCAGAGATTGAAGAATCCCCTCAGCACCTATAGAGCAAGCGCTAACTTCAGGTATGCCACTCCGCTAACTTGAATGGGATAAAATTATTTAATCGTGTGGCTCTTCTAGACTTTCCAAATGTTACTGGACTGAATGGATCGCAAATTCTGATCTGGGTTGTGATGTTCAAAAAAAATATCCACAGTAGCGGAGTGGGCTGGGATAGCGACTCTTGCTTTTCTCACAGGGCTGGGTTAATACAGTAATTAACTTGATATATGTCCACAAATACAGTTAATATAATAATTGCACAATAGTGAGCACGACATGTGATCTTGCCTCGTCTTTGCAACTTACACTAGTGGCAGGTAGGAGGGGTGAGTCAGTGAACGAGTTGGTGGAGATGAGGACTTGTGACTCGAGTCAGTAAAAAGGGATCACTCATTCACTCATGATTCACACATCACTGCTGCTTACATTACATGCTCAGGAAAACAGAGCAGGAAATGTGGTGAAATGCCACAGCAATGCCTGTACAGTGATTTCTATATCTAGCACACAATCTGCAAAATGAATGAAACCACAATCTCGAATAACGGCTTGAAGATTTTTTCTTTGCCCTACTTACTTGAACGAGCTAGTGGCATAGAGGTAAGATACACAGGGTTGACATACTCTTCCCCATTCTATTTTTTTATTTTAAACTTTCTTTCCAGCTTTTTGTTTATGTTGTAAATAAAACATGTGTCTGTATTGTATCTTAGTTGACTTACCATGTATTTTGTTTTAGGTGACAGAGCTAAGCATCTTTTTTTCTAAAACAAAATGATCACCTGGTACTCTTTGAAAACCCAGAATACTAGTAGTATAGTATTCTTGTTTCCTGATCCAAACAGAAAAGACAGAAATGTCATGTCTTTGTACAATGTGTATAATTAAAACATTTCATTATCAGTTATATTTGTCTTTATTGATGTTACTTTCTATCATTTTATATTTTCAGAAAAGAATCATATTTTCACATTTTCCTTGAGTCACACAAAACAGTATTAGCAGATTTATAATTTCTGATTATCTGGATAAAAAATCTGGAAAAAAGTCACAACTAAAACATTTCTGTTCACCAGGGCAACACTCATCTGCACTGTAATATTTATCTACTTATATTTCCTTATTTTCTTGTAAATGGATATTTAATGTACTTTTTAAATCACTCTGCATTGTATTTCTATCTTGTCTGTTCTTTTGCACTTAACTTTAAAATTAAAGTTGTGAGAGGGGGATTTATATATATACAGTATATATATATATATATATATATATATATATATATATATATATATATACACACACACACACGTTATATATCATTTAGTTTGTATATCAGAAAATATTGCTAAGCCGTAACAGTTAAACTAACAGACTTACTGTATTTGTAGTACACATATTGTGTATGTGAACCTCTTGCATTAACGCCAAATTATAATCATACTGAGAGTGGGGACCTCCGCATGTTCACCTCATGCCGCCTAGATAAACTGTAATGTTGAACAGACCCAGTAGGTTTGGGGGCGAGAGTTGGATTCGCCTCTGGCTTTGCTCTGGATCCTCTGGCTGTGTCGTCGTTCCGTGGAGCTGCTGGGATTATTTATGGTTGAGGGCCGAAGGCGACTGCTGGTAGATGCAGTTTCATCTACTTCAGCTAGGAGGTCCATTAGCTCTTCATCACTGATCTCCTCCTCCACCATGGAGATGTCTGTCCAGGGACAATTTTACACAAAGAAAAACTGAATTACTTGCAATAATCTATCATCTATTTCTTTACTCACTGAAAATATTAGCTTTTTAATGGTTACTTCCTATTATAAACAGTCATTTAACTACTTTGGATTTTAATTTAATGGGTTGAAACCACCAGAATGGCCCTTTACACAAGGGCTACAATACAAAAATTATAACATGTGTTAAGTAAAAAAACAGGATAATGTGTGTCAATTTGGGTGACAGACGCCTACTTAGTGAACTACACAGCTTTACCTGTATGCTGAGGACTGACCGCACATTCAGGACACATCCAGTCACCTTCAGGACCCGTGTTTAATGATGGTGTCAAACAGTCCAAGTGATACCTGAAACAATAAGTACAACAGTACACAGTTCTTGGATTAAGTACCTTTAACCTGTATTTCCAGCAGCTCCAACAAGAGCTTGTAGTTTGTGTTTCAGTGAAATAAAAACATCATAGGAAAACAGGTCAAAGTCAGTCAAGTGTAACTCACTACTGTACTCAATATAATGCTACTGCTTTCTATAAACAAACACTGGGATCTTCTGAACATTAAAGACTAAAGTTATCTGGAGGTGGAATCATGACAAAATATGACAAGATAAAAATGTCTAACTTTAAAGTGCACTGCAATGCCATACCCTGAATCGCAGTGTATGCACACCAGCAGCCGGTGCCTGCGGTCGCTGCGTCCACATTCCTCGCAGATAACAGTTTTGCTCCCCTCCTGTTCATCAGCATTTTTTTCCTGTGCCCTCACTTTGATCTGTAGCAGCACAAACAGTTCAGCCCCCACCCACAACACTGTCCACATATATTTCCAAATACTTGGCAGAAAGCTTCCTTCAGCATACTGCAGATGATTACCTTCTTTTGAATGGCCCCTCCTGGGCACCGTCTCTGGTGGATGAAAGCAAAAGAGATCCGATCCACCGGGCAAGTGTTGGCTGTCTGAGATTCAAGATATCAGCTACTTTATACTTCTACTCCACTACATTTAAGAAAAAAGTGTACCTCTTACTCCACTACATGTATGACAACTTAGTTAGGAATTATTTTTCAGATTCAGATCAATACTACAAAATTATGATATATACACAGGTTAAAATAAGACTTTATCACAAATTTACAAGCTACCCAGCAATATATAAAATTATTTAAATTAGACCCATCTTTACTAGCTGCAACTATAAGTGATATACATATTAATGTACCAATAATTATAATACAATATACTATTATTATGAAATTTGGCATTCTGCATGAGAACTTTTACTTTTAAGTATATTTTGGTGTTAATACTTTGAACTTTTATTTGTAACAAAGTATTTCTACTCTGTGGTATTACCATTTTAATTAGTAAGACTGACTATTTTGCTGGAGTGACAGGTGAAGTGTCTGTTTACCTGAGACCACTGGAGAATACAGTCCAGGCAGAAGACATGCTGGCAGCTCTCTAGAGAGGCCACTGCTTGCTTTTCAAAGAGGCTTAGGCAGATGTAGCATTTATCTGAATCTGATATGACATCTGCACCTGCTGTGGACTTATCCATAGTTTAAATATTCCTGACCAAAAAAGCGTGTTTAGATGATCTTTTACGCACACTTAAAGCAGAAAGTGTCTCTAAATTCTGCTATTAGGTATAAAGCAATCTTTTCTCAATTTTGTTGCTATGACATGATATTAAATATACCATAGCACGAGATCGGCTTGGTGTTAACGTTAGCTAACAGTAACTGTTACCGTGAACCCGTTACTCAGTACGGCTTTGTATTAAACCAGTACAGACAGACAAACATTGTTAATCATTGTTGGCTTTTAGGCTAGCTGGTTGTACAGCATCTATTAAATAAAACAATTATAATTCGCATTTTAACTGAAACATTAAAATTGCTAACTGTTAGCTACTACTTTTCATTTCACTTCATGTTCCGCGCTGCACCGAAAAACATCCGGTCCTAGTCTTTCAGAATAAAAGCATCAGATCCACGGTTCTAACGTTGATTGTTTTTTTTTTTTGTTGTTCCACAATAAAGTGTTTAGGAACCATACCAACCTGTATTTGACATTTCTAAAAAGTTACTTCAAACTACCAAAACTGAATTAACAACTGGGCTAAGCGGGCAACTGGCCCAGGGTTCACTCTATGGTTTCAGTGGCAACTGGTAAGTGGCAATTTGATAACTACTAATTTTATTAGGAAATATGCATTACTACTAAAAGCACAATACTGACATGATAAGGTCCTTCTTTATTACCTGATCCTGAGGCCCTGTTTCCAGGAGGGTCAGTCTATGAAAATGTAGTTTTAGGGCCACTATTTCAGCTGATCTGTTTTCTGTATTCATGTTCCCCTCTACCTTACAAGCCTTCCAGGGCCTGCTGCTGCGAAGCATCCCCAGAGCATGATGCTGCATCATCATGCTTCACGGTGGATATGGTGTGTTTGTAGTGATGTGCATTGTTTGGTGTTCGCCAAACATAGCGTCTAGTCTGATAGCCAAAAAGCTAAATTTTTGTCTCATCAGACCAAAAAATCTTCTTCCAATTGACCTTAGAGTCTAGCACATGCCTTTGGGCAAATTCCAGGCGAGATTTCATGGGAGTTTTTTTTCAACAGTGGCCTTTTCTTTGCCACTCTCCCACACAACCTCGACTGGTGAAGAACCTGGGTAACAGTGGTTGTATGTACAGTCTCTCCCATCTGAGCCCCTGAAGCTTTTAACTCCTTCAGAGTGGTCGTAGGTGTCTTGGTTGCTACCATCACCTGTCCTCTTGCCCGGTCACTCAGTTTGTGAGGACGGCCAGCTCTAGGCATATATTATATTATTAATTAATTGACATTAGTTTGTAAAAATCCGTTTTCACTTTGATATTAAAGAGGGTTTTTTTTGCAAATTCTTGTCAAAAAAGCCAAATTATATTGACCATGATTTCATGTCTAAAAGAAACAAAAGGGTGAAACATCCAAGGGGGTGAATACTTTTTTATAGGCATTGTACATGGGGCACATCCTAATTTTTTTTTGTTTGATTACCACACAGCAAACATGCCATGTAATGTTCCACTATAGGAATACTGTACACAATGCACAGAGAATGAAAAGACAGAGGAATTACAGGATGTGTTTGACAGGAGTGAAAATATATTTCCTCAACAAAAGGCAAGGCATGTATATTTCTTAGAGAAATGCGGAAAGGATGAGAAGGAAGCACGTTGATTTTCTTCTGAGAGTTATATTTTGTAGTTATATTTTGTAAGAAGTGCATCTTGTTTTTTTTTTTGTCTTTATTTCTGAGAGAGCTGCTTTAATTTCTGTTTGGTTCTTATGGGAATGAGGATGTCTTTATTTACTAAATATAGTTAAGTGGTGATGGCAGTAGTAGTGTTACATTATCCCAGATGCTAATTCAAAAAATGCACTGCAGAATTATTTCCTGGGTTTATAGGTGTATGTATATGTGTATGTACCATAGACTGTCTATAAAAAGGTATGTATTGTAAAACGTCAAGTAATAGGTTAAAGGCTACTGTCAAATTGTTTATTTCAACCAAGATGAATATTACTTACTTAATAAAAAATAAGGCGATCAAATAACATATCAATTATGAATGAATGGCTCTTACTGATGAACACACAGAGAGAGAGAGATTGACTACCTTAGAAAGGATGAATGCCATAGTCGTCATTTCAACTTGGATACATTTTTATGAAAAACCATGTTGATTCTTTTAAGCGGTGAACCCTTACGGACAAAAGGAATATGAATAATCAAGGAATGGAAACATATCCAGACTTAATGACCCCCCCCCCCCTCTTATTTAAATCACCATGCTGGTAAATCTGAATAAATTATAC
>NC_060157.1:7068470-7084120 GCF_021292245.1 Micropterus dolomieu
TACCCCCCCCCCCCCCCCCCCCCCCCTCTTATTTAAATCACCATGCTGGTAAATCTGAATAAATTATACATTGGTGTATGTACCCAGTGGGCTTTAAGAGGTTTTATACATAAAGAAAACTTCTTAAAAAACAGACCAGGCATCTGAGATGTGCATTTAGTTGTCACAAACAGGCGTCTAATGAGACTAGACTTTTAATGGAAGTTTTACTATTTTGTTTTATTTTATGTGTTACCATATTGTTATAGAATTTTAATTATCCGTTATGTTCTATGTGCGTAGCATAAAGGGACAACAAACTATCATTTGGTTGTACAACCTTGTTTTGTTTGAGGATACATAAATTACCTTGGTACTTGATGCCTTGATATAAAGTATCTTATTACACTGCACCGTGTAAAAGACTGTATGCGTAGCATACTGCATGCTATCGTTTCCTGCTCCTTTCTTAACTTTACATCTGAATGGAAACAGGAAATGAGGAGCCCTGAGCAGAGAGCAGCAATGGTATAAACTCACTGTACACTCTGAAGAGCTGCACATGTAAAGTGTAGCAACAAAACTGAGCTTTCATCTCAAGTTTTCAACATGCAGCGCAGCTTTCCGCATTCGGAGATCAGGCGGAGGAGCCCCTAAACAACTTGGTAAGTGTTTTTTTCCAAAAGGCTTGTTATTTCATGTTTTGTTTTAGTATATATAGTCTAGGTTTAGTTTAGGTTAAGATTTTACAAATAGAAATCTAATGTTACAGAAAAGTTTTCATTCTTGAAATTACATTTATGTATGTTGTCGCAAGTAATTAGTATGATGAAATATTTCATCTCTCAAGAACACTAGTGGAAGTGAAACTGTTAGCTTTTTACTTTTGGGCAGCCTTTTCTGTTTCACCATACAGAATGATGGAGTCAGCTTCTGGAACCAAAACAATGTGTTAAAAGCAGAAAAAAAGATGGTGGTGTGAAAGTAAAGTGGAAAAACTCTGAATGGAAAAATGTTTGTATACAGTTACAGAAAAGAACCTGCGTTTATGAGAATCAACCTACGCTGTCTGACTTTCACTTGACTACACTGACAAAACCATAACCTGCAATGATGAATGTGACAGACAACAACTGCAGTACCCCTTCAGCAGAGTACCAATACTACCTTTACCCAACAGTCTACATCATAGCTTTACTTGTAGGTCTACCGGGGAATCTGGCAGCCCTCATCGCCTTCACCTTCAGGACAACTGACCGCACAGCCTTCAGTGTGTACATCAGTAATCTGGCTCTGGCAGACATCGTCATCATCTGCACTCTACCCTTTAGGATCCACTACCACATCAATGGAAACAATTGGGTGTTTGGAGATGTCGTCTGCCGTGTCACCGGGATTATGTTGTTTGCCAACATCTACATGAGCATCTGTTTCATGACTTGTATCTGTGTGGATCGCTACATGGCTACTGTACATCCTCACACCTATTTGAGGCTGCGGAGCCTCTGGTGCTCTCTGGTTGTGAGTGTGCTGCTCTGGTGTGTGGTTGGAGTAGCTATGCTAGTCTTTATCCTCATGGGGCCTCTGAAAACCAATGACGACGAATCTGGAAGCCACAAGTGCTTCGAGAATTTCGACAAGACTGAGTGGAGCTCACGTTTGGTGGCTTACAGCGTGGTGAGCCTGATCTTCGGCTCCCTGCTGCCCTCCACGATCACCCTGGTGTGTTACCCACTGGCTGCGAGCCGTATTTCCATGATAAAGACTAAAACAGCCCAAAAAGCTGTGAGAGTCATTTACACCATCCTGGCTATAACGCTGCTCTGCTTCCTGCCCTACCATGTGGTGTACCTGCTGCATCTCCTTAGGCGAATGGACATCATCCAGAGATGCTCCTCTGTCAATGCCATCTACAATGCCAGGCGGGTCACCATGGCGCTCGTCATCCTTAACACTTGCATGGACCCCGTGCTTTACTATGTCACCACCAGCCAATTCAAATGGAAGCATTTAAAGATGACATGGCTGTGGAGAAGAGTCAGAAGGAGGAGGGGTGTTTATAACATTGCAGATGGATGAGCGAAGGGGGTAAAGCACATGCCTGCTATAAATATAGCTCTGTATATGCTTCATTGTCATTGTAATTTTCTATGTTGTAAAATTTTTATTTTTTTAATAAAAATGTTCAAACTGGCTTTGTACATCAAAATAAAGGGAGAAATCAGTATATGAGTTTATTTTTCTTTATCTTGTGCAGTTCAGTCTATAAATGAGTCCATGAAAAAGTCTGCAACATCACTAAAAAAAGACAATCAGGGCAGCAGCCTGGATACATTTAAGATAACGGGTTCATTTAAGGATCCCTATCCCAACAGTGAAAGGGGAATTCAGCCTTAATGTTGATGAGGTTTACACAATAAGAACGTGAAATTCTCTGCGATGGGAGGGAGTCTCAAGACTTTAGAAATCCAAGTTCAAAATCTTGACGGCACATGAATTCTTTTTAGAGTAAAATGTCCTTCAAATCTTCATAATTTTGGGACAAAAGATGTTTCAGCACAGTCCAGATGGAAGTCCTTTTTTCAGTAGATTTGAAAGAAAGCTCCCCAGGTCCTCGTCCTGACAAAGAAAACCAGAACATAAAAGTCAAAAAAGAAGCGTTGTAGTAAATTACAAAGCAAGTTAACGCATGTTAACTTAAACACAGATAACCTGAGAGTGCTACTGGTACAAGGAGGAATTGCAGAGGACTGACTAGTAACTATATATTATATGTCACTGTGGTTCCCAACCTTTTTACCCTATGCCTGCAGTTAGCAGTCATAGGCTAAAAAGACTTACTACTGGCTTTGTACTACCGGCGGAGTGATTGTTTCATGAATAATAAAGGCCTAAATAGGTAAACCTGATATTCCACAAGCATAATATAGTGAAATAGGGATGCAACTAATGTTATTTTATCATCGTTTAATCTACAGATGTTCTCGATTCATTGTTTGGTCTTTCATATGTCCGAAAATAGTGAAAATGCTTGTGAAATTGTCCTATGGGTCAAGACAACATTCATATGTCTTGTTTTGTCTGTCCAACAGTCCAAAACACCAATAACATTTAGCTAACGATGACAGAAAAGCATTATAGTTGAAACTAATGACTTAAAATGGTTAATTTACACTTAATGTTTTAGTTTATTTAAACTACATTTGTATTTGTTCTTCTTTATTTCATGATTTGTGTTTTTTTATTAACTTGACACCTGTAATAAAATAAATAAAGACATAAAAGGAGAAGCACAGGTGTTTTTATAACCGTTATAACATAACAGCATTACATTTAGGTCGGACAATTAAATGCAGACCTGTGCATTTCCTGCCATGAAAAGGATTCTGTACAGTTTGTAAAACCAGTTGCCTTCTGTGTTTTAAACAATCTTCTTAAGATGACAAAGAGGCAAAAATACACACTGTATCTTCTGTTTTCTTGCTCTTTGCATGTAACATATAAAGCCGCAGAAACCACTCTACTTCCATTGCGCATTGACTGAGTTCAACAGGCAGGTTTTCAGCACCCTCAACCTTTATCAAATTCAAAGACCCTACTCTCATAATGTCTGCCCACACGAGTGTTTTTCACTTTTCATGGCTGATCAAACCCCACCTCAGGACTGTGTGGGTATGTAAAGAATGTTTAATTGATATCCCCCCTGGTGATGCGGTCAGGCTGGATTTCTGCCAACAAAAATGTCTTGTGCGCTGTGGCGAAGAGGATCTGGGACAGGAAATAGCGTGGGCAGGGTTCCACAAGTAGTAAATGAAAAAGCTTCTTATCGAAAACTGTCATCATATACTCCTGCAGATGCAGAGGGGAACGTGATGTCTCTGCAGAAACCAAGGTTACAACTTTATGCTTTTTTTTGTAATGGGTAGGGGATTTTGACTCAGGGATGATTCTGTCAGAAGCAACTAAATCAGCAGTAGTTAATAAAACTTTGATCTCTCATAAAGATAATGTGCACAAGTCACGAGCAAACTAAAACTTCTATTTTGAACACAATCATGTCCCCTTAGCTGGAAGTCACCCGCCTAACTGTCATGAAGGATATATGAATTAAATAGTAAAAATCTATTGTAGAATCTTATTTATATATTCTTTATTTATTACAAATTATAGCAGAGCTATGATATTTGAGATGTGCGTTATGGTGTATCTCCAGGATTGTGTGATGATTCATTTTAACCCACCTGTAGTAAAAAAAAAAATAGTTCTTCACAAAAAGGTGTGAACACAGCCCACAGGGGGTTTTCAACATCATCTAATACTGCACATACATGCAGGCGGCAACATGTTTTTATGCCGTGTAAAACAATCCGTGCAAGTAAGCTTGCCAGTGCTTACTTAAAGTCTAAAATGTAAATGCCGTATTAGTAAATATCATTTTGAAAATAATACATTTTATTAATTTAGGTATCATATTGTTCCATATATAAGCTTGACGTTTAGTTACCTAACAGTTGTTGCCTATATAAATATGGACCCAGGATTCAGCTGCTGAGCAGGGTTGAGGCAAGCACTTTGAGGGCACAAATACACATTCAAGACATAAATTTATCCCCACAGGTGTATGTCTTGTCACAACTACAATTTGCAGATGACAGAGTGGTTGTCAGTTAAACTGAAATCAGTCGTCACACCGGCCAGTGGTCAGTGAGCTTCTAAGGTCAAAACTGTGAAGAGCTATAAATACCTGGGTGCCTGTTTACTATCACCTCTACAGTTATCTTACTGCTTCTGTCTTTTGATACATTTTCGGACCTCACTCTTGTCAGAGTTGTCAATGATCTCTGCATAAGCACAGATTGAAAGGTGTTCATTCTTATGCTTCTAGATTTCAGTGCCACTTCAATGGCTTACGACATATCTGCATAATAAGAGCCCCACTTTGTTTAACCTTCATATCCAGGTATACACCAGTGGATGAGTCACATGTTTTCACCTCGATATTAAGATAAAACAGAAGATGCTACGATACTTGTTGTTGTTTCTGGTGCTGAGGTGAAGAGATAAGAAATTCCTCCTTTATTTAAAGAAAAGATAAAGTGTGGAACATTGGGGACCTTCCCAATTGTTGACTTTAGTTTCCAAAATAACCAATCAATTAGTGTTTCAAAATTAGCTTTTTACCACTTAAACAGATCGCAACAATAAGTCAAAACCAAACCTGGAGAGACTTGTACATGTTTTTATAACCTGTACAATTAATTAGCTGCTGTAAAGTCTTTCTCTCTGGCCTGCCACAGAAAACTGTGGGACAGTTTTATTGTGTTTTTATTGCGGTTATGTTTTTATGCTGCCTTGCTGCCAAAAGAATTTCCTGTCACTGGACAATAAAGAACTAAATTAAAAACAAGTCTAATGTGCAAGGCATTTAAAAGACTATTTAGATGCCTTCATAAAATTTTAAAGCATTTTCAGAACCACAAACTGTTGTAACCTCCCTGCACTGGAATAAAGTATCCTCTTAGAACTGATTCTCATTTTCTCCATAGAACATTTAGTCCCCGAGGTGCCCATCTTCACAACAATGAAAATGTTTTACCTGATAACTCCAGGAGAGTAGTAGGACTTTAGTGTTGGGGTCTTCAGTGGAGGAGGAGACTTTGATGACAATAGACTCTACCATGACTGTGCCATCAGGGAGGTGCTGGATGGTGTAACCTTTTAACACGCTGAAGCATAGAAATGCAAAAGCCAGGGGTGATAACAGTCAGTTTACATGTCACAAAATGCAGCGAAAATAAAAACATGATTCAGAAGTGAAACATCTCTCACATCACAAGCATCCAGGAACACAGGGGTAAGAAAAAAATCTCAGAAATGACACATATGTGTCTGTATATGCTCACGTACATCACAAATATACTAAAAGAAATTGAAAGAAATTAGACCCTGGGAGTAAATAAATGTGAACAAGTAAAAAAGAAGGCATAAAACAGTGATGTGGTTCACAGGAGGACAGTACAGAGAGTGGATGGTGTAGGTGCAGACAGTAAACAGATGCAGGAGGCCAAGTAACCTCTTGAGGTGTGTGTAGATTCTGTGAAGTGTGTCGGGGTCACTGTGTGGGTCCTGGAGCTGCACACGACAGGTGAAGCGTAACTGATGTTCATTGAGGCCCAGTTCTTTCAGGGCCTGCTCCGACGACACCAGCTTCAGACTCTGTGCTCATGGGAAAGAAAACAAGGGAGTAGATCACCGTCTGCCGAACGTGACGACCCGAGCAAGTCCCACTAGACTGCAGGTCATCAATGTAAAAGGTCACAAAAGTAGTTAGAAATCCAAAGAGCCAACTTACGTTTTCTTTCATGATCAGGGTTCCATGCATGGTGCGAGGTTTTTTGGGATCAGGAAGAGGCCCTTCAACACAAGAATGGTTTAAAACATTCATGGATAAAGAAGTAAATAATTACATAAACACATAGGCATAGATTTGGGTATGGACGATGCCGACGGTGCTGCTGAATTGTCCTTTACAATAATTTTACAGATCTCAAACAATCTCAGCTGTTGGACCAGAGTTGCCAGGGTTTGTGCATTTTCTGCAAAAAGCAGTCTATTACGATGAAGTGTGAAAGAGCTTGATATGTGGGCCGATGATCTGGCAACCCACTGTACTATGCATTGCCAACTAGCTGCAGCTCTGGCAATAATAATAACATCTGAACAGTGATGAATGAATGGCAATTTGAAGCGTTTTGCATTATACTTTCAATGGTTCAAACAATGCAGAATTAAAAATATCTTTGCTGGACAACATTACTCAACTGCTATTATATTTCAATTTTAGGTGTAAGGTGCTCAGACATGTCATTTTTTTTCAACAACTTTATTTTTAGGCAAGAATGCCCGCAAAAACAGCATTTTTAAAATGAACCAAATCGTAATAAAGTAACACCTTAGCTCTTCTGTAATCAGTCCAAACATTTATTATCTTTGACATTATTAACAAGTGGGATTATATTTATTATATATAATTTTTACATCAGTATGTGTTGGGAAATTCTTATATGGATCAATTGTTTGTTATTAATTAGTGTGCATCTACTCTATGTCTGTGTGTTTTATTCTGATTGTAAAATGAATGTTTGTGTTTTATGTGCAACGTTTTAATTCACAATAATTACACAAATAACACAATAGAACTGTATGTAAAAGCAACATAGTCTTGAATCGCAGATCTCAGCCAGCTGCTACAGAAATCGAACATAAGTTTGAAAAGACGAGGGATAATAGCGACAGATTCTTTGAACAAGTCTTGAGAAGCTTGGAAAGTCACGACATTTGTCATTACGACAACTAATTTGGGTCATGACATTTATGTGCGATGGGGCAAGATTGCTAGTAAAGTACACTGCACAAATCAACAGAAGTCAAAAGGTCAAGCTCAATAAACAAAATCCTTAAAGTGAAACTGTGTAGGCACCCTGTACCAAAACCACTGTTACCAAGGACAAACTGTGTGCCATTGAGGGCTGAACAATTAATCGAAATTTTATCCAAATCGAAATATGGCCTACAGCACTTTTCAAATCGCAAGGCAAAATGTGTGTCAAATTGATCCCATTTTAAATTATATATTGTTGTGCTGCAGAGATGTCCTGGCCTGCACATGATATTCTACAGACTTAAAGGTTCAGATTTAGTGGCATCTAGTCATGAGGGTTGTGAATTGGAACACTCTTGTCCAGTCTACCACTGCCCCCTAACCTTTCAAAGAGGGTAGGACAGCTACGGTGTCTGACACAGCACAAAAGGTGCCTCTTCTGAGATAGCAGAGAGTGGCCAGTCAAGCCAAATGAGGTTTCTTTAGGTATATTTATTAAGAAATTATATTTACTTAATTATTCAGTAAAACCATATATTATTGTGACTTTGCCATTGACAGACAACATGGAAAATGTAAGCCAAGAGTGTGAAACACTATTACTGTTTCTGCACCACTGTCCATTATAAACCACATATTAAATAAAGTTTATACAAACATTGACAAGGAAACACAATAATTCTCTATCGACCCTCGCCAAAACTGCCCGCCAACAATAATATCTGGCCCGCTACCAGATTATGGTGCTTTAATAGCTGCAAAAAATATAAATAAATAAATACTTTGCTTAAAAAAAGATCTCAGTCATAACAACAGCAGTTACTCACATAATCACTTCCTCTTTAGTAGTTTTGCCTACAAAATAAAGGCGCGAGAAAGCTTGTTTATTGCAATCTTCTATTTAAAAAAATAAAACATAAATAACGATGTCCCAAGGTGGGATTGAAAGCTCAATCTTAGGGTTGCAAGTCCTCCAACTGAGCTTACCAAACAACAGCCTAAGTGAAGTAATATTATGGCTTATATTCTCATCCACCATCTTATGGTTGAAGATATTGCTCCGATTCAAAACTTATTTGCAGACCCCTGCAGTATATTATTACTACTTCTTCTTCTAACGTATGTATTCAACATAGTGATGAGTGTCTGCACTGCCTGAATTGTACCAGAAGAAGAACCAGAAGAACTTAGTGACGAAACCATAGACTGTATATAAAAACGCGAAACACGCTCTGTAGTGCTGTTTGTCTGTTTTCAGCTACTGTAGAAACATGACGATGCAACGTCGCAACGTCCATGGAAGGGGGTGCCCACGGTTATCTAGATATAAATGGCTCATTCTAAGGTAATAAAAACATAATGTTTTATTATATAAGGTCTTTATACACAACTGAAAACATAGTTATGGATCTTATATTGCATTTCTGTTGATAGATCTTCAGAAATATTACACAGTGAACCTTTAAGAAAACATCTTTGTTTGGTACAGCTCTTGGCAAAAATCTCACCATAATCATTTAGATATAATAATATTATAATGATGTAAAAATGACCATTCCCTCAAATATCGCAAATACAATATGAGTCAAAATAATCGCAATTAGATGTTTTTTCAAAATCATTCAGCCCTAGTGCCATTTTATTACTCCTCAGGCTGTGAATTAAACAAACAAATTCCTAAGGTTTCTCAACCATCAACAAAACATACCTCCGAGAGCCATCTCCCTCTTGAGTAGGTTGAGTGAGATATCCACAGGCACACTGGGGTTTGTTGTCACAGTCGCTGTCTCTCCGTTAGCTGGCATGTGGCAATCTATGCCTGCCATTTTAAAACAGAAACTTTAACAACACTGACGGTGCCTTCTCGTCTTACTGTAAGCCTGCATTCATTTACCAATTATTTATAACAAGCACAACATTATTGATGTGTGAAAGCCGCGGTTGGAGATGCACTTACTGAACTCCTGCTCAATTTTGCCCTTTAGGAACTCCATTTTTACTGCCTCCCCGTGTACCAGCAGCATGTTTCGAGGCTCTGCCATACGAATAAGCTGCATGATGCCTTTGGCATCAGCATGGGCACTGAAGGACATGTACTCCACCTGTAGTTTCACATCCAGCTGTTAGAATTAAAGAAAAAAATGTCAGTCACTATGCATGTGTTGTTTTTCACCTGGATCACAATTTCATGTTTTTTAAAATATATTTTGGGAGATTCCTGCTTCCTTAAATATGAAGCTAGGAGACATTAGCTTAGCCTTGCATAAAAACTGGAAGCAGGGTGAAACAGCTAGTTGGCCTCTGTCTAAAGCTCACAAATTAACATATTACACCTTGTTTGTTTAACCTATACACAAATGTAAATGTAAAGGTGATTTGTTTTGTGAGGATTTATAAAATATTTACCTGCTCTCTGTAAAAACAACTAAAAAAGTCTCACAAATTAACATGTTAGAAAGTGAACTTCAGAGGCGCTAGTAGGCAGTTTTTGTTACCACTGGATACAGCAGGCTAGCAGTTTCTTCCTGCTATCAGTATTTCTGCTAAGCTAACTGCCTTCTGGCCATAGCGTATGGTTTAACAGAGAGGTATAACAGTCGTATAGATTTTCTCCCACCAAGAAAGTGAATAAGCATTTCTTAAAGCAACTCTGCAACAAACATAAGTCACAAGGAAGATGAGAGAAAGGTGGGATAACATGATGGAGGTCATTAGTTCCATGTGTAAAATACACAACTTCATCTGCAGAACAGACAGAAATAATTTAAGCAATAAAATACAGTATGATCCCATAACTAAGAGATGAAGGTGAAATTATAAAGCTCTTACTGTTGATCTCCCTTCCATCTCCAGTTTCTTCTGCCCATTAAGGATCTTGTGACCGATTGTTCCTTGTACACAATACCCAGGCATGATGACCTAAAAAAACAGAACTAGTTGTTTATCAAGTAATGTTATTTTAAAAAAACAAAAAAACATCTTCAATTTGTTTACAAGGCTCACCATGTTCTTCTCATTGCCAGCCCATTTCTTGAAGATCTGCAACGACTGACCAGCATGCAGCATGCCCGGTGTGGCAAACACCACCTGAAAGTGTACACATTGTTGTTATTCACTGCCATTTATTTTTCCTCCTATAACTTCTTAAAAGCTTGCACACTTTGGAGGAAAAATGATACTTACCATAGGTCCAGGATTATCAGCGTAGGAGCGGTCGAATGCCTTGATGTGCTTAAATTCAAACATGTTTCTCTGTACAAATGTTTTTCTGATCTTCTGGTTGGTCCATGTTATGAAAAGCTTGTAATAATGATTAGCTTTCTCCGTCAACCCAGTGGAGAAGTAGATTGGGGCCTTCAGGTTCATTCTCTCCCTGGTTGGTGAGGGGAGGTAATTAGAGTGTCTGCTGCCACTTGATATGATTAAGTTCACACACCATCATAATTTGATCAAGCTTAATTGAATGAATACAGCTATTCAAGGGAGCTGACAATTTTGGACCTTTATGTATTGTAATCATGTGCAATTCTCATTTTTGCTGTGTGAATCACTTTGGGCTGCACATTTGTATGGAAGGTGTTTTATAAATCAGGTTCAGCTGAGTTGAATTACACCACATTATCATTATTATTATTATTTACAGTTCACAGCATAAATGAGTACACCCCAACAAATTTCTCAGACAAACATCCATCTCACTTTAAAATTAATACTTTATATGGGATCCTATACAATAAAATATTGGTGCATATTTGTTTTGTTGGCTTGAAATCAGATCACTCAGTACAAAAGGCAAAACTGGAAAAAATCTAACCAAAACATTTAAGATCATGGTGCAAAAATGAGTAAACCCCAATGAATGTCTTAGAAAACTGATATAATTATAATTAACATGAATCCACCAAGAGTTGAGTCCAATCAAACATCAATCAATCAATTAAGAGAGGTATTTAAACATAGAAAATCTTTTTAACACGATAATGACCCAAAACATACATTTAAGGCAGGGTGAAAGTGATTCAGTGGCCAAGCATGTCTCTAGACCTCAACCCAATACTCGTGGGGAGTTCTGAAAAGACAAGTTTTATTCTACATCCAGCATCCAGGATCTGAAAGAGTTAATTCTTCAAGAATGGAGAAAGATAGATGTAGCTGTATGTTGTCAACTTGTTCAAGTCTTGTTCTGGAAGATTTGCTGCTGTTCTTAAACGTCAAGGAGGCCATACAAAATATTAGATTTACTAGAATTTGTTGATAGGGTGTATAATTTTATAAAATAAATAATAATAATAATAAAAACCTCGTTTGAATAAAATGTTGTTGTTTTTTTCCTAGAGAAGCTACGAGACCTCACTGTTATGGTATAGAATTAATATAATATAAATATAATATAATTGGTCTCATATTCACTGAGAAATGGATAAGAGTCTTAATTTTCAAAGGGGTGTACTCATTTATGCTGTGCACTGTACATTCACAAAGCTTTACTGAAAATGTAAAACAAAACTTGTTTGAATTTTGGCTCTGGAGTTTGTTTTAAAAACTGAAGAACAACCCTACCAAAATGTTTCCAGCAGGATGCAGAGTTCTTGTGCTCTTCCGAGGGCAAACACAGGAATGAGAACCTGAAAAGATAACAAGGAAACATTTGAAAATTTGCACTGAATGTTTGTAAAACCTTCATCCCTTCCCCATAATGTAATATAAAGAAAAAAAAAAAACCTCCACCACAAAGTAAAGAATTACCTTTCCTCCTCTTTCTATGGTTTCATGCACCTTCTTCAAAAAGTCCCTCTCTCTGCATCTCTTTGAGTCACGGATGGTGGTAGCATATGTGGACTCTGAGATGAGGATGTCTGGACGGCACTTATCAATCCACGCAGCACTGCAAAAGTACAACACAAGGATGAAGACACTGTGTAGTGCGTGGGCATAAACTCCAGCATACAATAATTAAATGCAGTAAAGGCCACTTACCCTAAATGCCTGTCAGGTGTCATGTTATAGTCTCCCTGAAAATAAAAAAGACATTATTCTGAGATCTTGGCAGTCAAATTCACTAAGTTTGATACAGTACAAACTTGTTTACACTCACAGTGTAGACCACAGACTCTGATCCCACTTTGATCTGCACCATGGCAGCTCCCAGGACATGGCCTGCATAGTATGCCTTGATCTCCAGCTCATCATCCACCTGCCAGCAGCACAACAAAAAACAGCTTGATTCGCCATCAAAAGAGACGAGCAGCTGGTGCAGAAATGATTAATAGCTGGATATCTGGGCACATCAAAAATGATATCGGCACTGCACCTGGACAGTTTGGTGGAGGTTCAAAGGTACAACTTTCTTCATGCAGTCCTTGATCATCTGCGAGGTGAAGAAGTTGGTTTCTCCCTTTTTGTCGACCGTGATCTTGCGGAAGTCTTCCAGCAAAATGGGACAGATAGCCTTGGTGGGATGGGTCATGTAGATGGGTCCATCGTAGCCCACCATCTCACTCATGAAGGGCAGAGCGCCACAGTGGTCCAAGTGGAAATGACTGAGAAAGGAACAGGTGTAGCCATGTCAGAATACTGGACTGTTTTATTTATTTTATACATGTTGATAAGAGAGAAATGGCACTAGATCATGTAAATATGAGGACAACAAACCTGATGATTACACAGTCCAAAAAGTCTGTCAGACGTCCATTCTGGGTTATATAAGAAAAGTCAGGGAACCGTCTCTGCAATGACAAAAGAGAGTGGCATTCAATTAGCATTATGCTAGAACTTATAATATTAATATAAGTTACATTATTATTAACGCATTCAAAATAAAAAAAACATTTGAAAGAAGACAGTTGCAGGTACTTAGCTAAAGTCACTGAAGATGCTGCTAAAGAGCAGAGAAGAGGGATTACACTTGCAATTTGATACTGTAAGTAAAGGTTGTCTTCATTATTGATTAATCTGCTGGTTATGGAAGTGAAAGGGTTGCCTATTAGAATACGTTACGTAAAAAAGGTAGGTATATTTAACTGTAAAAAAATCAATAAATTTCCACACAATTTGGTAATCATTGCTTGGTCTATGACATTACATTTATTCATTTAGCTGACGCTTTTATCCAAAGCGACTTACAATTGCTATGCATGTCAGAGGTCACACGCAATGATGGGTTAAGTGTCTTGCTCAGGTCACATGCCTTTGGTGTAAGAGACCCGGGTTCGGGTCCCTTACACCAAAGGCATGTGTCTTATCCACTGCTCCATCACCACCACCACCCTCACAAAGATATTCAATTGACAATGGTATAAAGTAGCAAATCCTCAGTTTTGAGGAGCTGCAACTACAGAATGTTTGCTTTAAAAAAACATTAACTGATTACCAAAAAAGTTGCTATTTATATTTTCAATAGATTGACTAGTCAGTTTGACAAGTAATCTTCAGCTGTAACTTATGGTTAGTCAGTATGGCTAGCCAACAACACTCCTGTATTACAGCAACCACCCGGTGAATAAATTGCAGGCAACATCTGTAAAAACTTTTTATTTAACAAAACTGAAAGAGGTGAGATTGAAGGTGCTTTATAAATTTATGAAGCTTTAATTTAGAGTAATGCTGCATCAGTTATAGATAAGTCTGCATAGTTATAGATAAGTCTGCATAGTAGCTGAGACATGATGGTTTGGAGCAGGTTATTCTTAACACCTTGTCTGTGCACCTTTAGTTTCAAGCTCCCATGATGAATTTATGTATTTAGTACTTTAGCACTTTTATGTAAATGTTTGAACAAGTGTGTCATGTGTACGTTGTTCATGACAGAAACCAAACCAAAGAAAAAAAAAACATGTCGTACTGATCATCTTACACAGAGGTTGTTTTTTCTAAGCCATAAGCTACTTAACTTACATCATCATTGTATCCCATGTGCATTCCACAGTCCAGCATTATATTTTTGCCTCCAATTGAGACAAGGATGCAGCTGCGGCCGACATCCTGTCCAGCACCTTGGAGAGGGAACAGTGAAGTTGAAGGAAAGCTTTTAGTTAATGCGCCAGTAAGACCACTAAGTTAGCTTCCTCAGCTAACAACAGCTACTAACGATAAATGGTGAAACTTGCGAGTTGTTTTTGACTTCATAACAGCAGTAGATACACAAGTTATTACTATTCAAACAGAGCCAGACATTTAGTGAATAGAGACCTTCAATGTTTTAGACACATTTATTGTTGACGGAACTAGCAATGCAGATGCTAACTTAGCCACTGGGACGTTACTCACCCAGTGGTGTTACTTTTATTTCAGGCATGTTTTCTCATCAGGACAGCCTGTTTTTGAAGACAGATGATTGACACCTCGGTAACCCAGCTGGGCGGACTGTTTTCTATGAATAACACCTTGTTTGCAACAAAATGTTTGCTGTTCAGTTAACTTACATGCGGGTCGGGGTTTTTTTTTTACCAGTGTCAAGTCACCCACAGTAAACCGTGGATGCGACTTCCGGGCAGCGCATTCAAAATAAATGTCCTTTTTGCCGATCTTTTTACAAGAATGGTAAGTTCAATCTCTTTGTTTCTATTTGAATTTGTGTATTATACATTCATCTTCATAAAGTAGGTATTTTACAGGCTGATTCCAGTATTTTTAGAATTAATATTACAGATGCATTGAAATGATAGACCTATGTTGGATCTGGATCAGGATCAGCACCAATACTGACCTTATAAACCAGATCAGGTACTATATCAGCCAGGGCATCCCTATTTCCAAAAAAAAAAATTACTTACTGCCTTTGTGAAGTTAAAAAATGGATGTCAAATAATTTCCTCCAACTGAACTCAGACAAAACAGAAATCCTGGTCATCGTGTCCCAGCAGATGGGAAAACAAATACTGCCATCTGCTGGTTCCCTAGTAAATCACATTAAGCCTGTTGCAAAGAACCTTGGTGTTTGGTTTGATAGTAATTTAAATTTCGAGCAGCACACCACAAAGCTTGTTCAATCATGTTTTTATCAACTTAGAAATATAGCAAAAATTCGATCTATGTTAACTTTTAAGGACACCGAGACCATTTTACACGCCTTCATCTCATCACGCCTGGATTATTGCAACAGCCTTTTCACTTGTTTAACCCAAAAATCTACTGATCGACTCCAGACTGTCCAGAACTCAGCTGCCAGGCTTTTAACCAGAACAAAGAAATATGACCACATTACTCCTATTTTAGCTTCATTACACTGGCTCCCAGTATGTTTTAGAATTGACTTTAAAATTTTATTGATCACTTTTAAAGCTCTTCATGG
>NC_060157.1:7084220-7107409 GCF_021292245.1 Micropterus dolomieu
ACCAGAACAAAGAAATATGACCACATTACTCCTATTTTAGCTTCATTACACTGGCTCCCAGTATGTTTTAGAATTGACTTTAAAATTTTATTGATCACTTTTAAAGCTCTGCATGGCCTCTCGCCTTGTTATATTTCTGAACTTTTAGTCCCATACACACCAGCACATACCTTGAGATCCTCGGGCAGAGGTCTGTTGTCTGTTCCAGAGTCTCGACTGAAAACTAAAGGGGACAGAGCGTTTGCTGTCAGGGCCCCGAGGCTCTGGAACAGCCTGCCCGAGGAAATCAGGTCGGCTGAGTCAGTGAACTCTTTTAAGTCCCTTCTTAAAACATACTTTTATAGGAGAGCCTTTCCCGATCTTATTTGACTTTATTTTATCCCTTTTATTTTATTCTATTTTATATTTATCTTAAACGTGTATTTTAGTCTTCAATGTTTTTATGCTTTTATCTTGTATTGTTTTTGTATTATTGTCTCTTGGGTATTATTGTCTTTACACTTGTTAAAGCACTTTGTAACTTGTTTTTGAAAAGTGCTCTACAAATAAAGATTATTATTATTATTATTATTATTATTATTATGATTATTAATGCCCTGATTAGCTGGGAACTGAAGTAAATAAAGTAGCCTAGATTTATACATGACAGTAAATAATATAGATTAAGCTATAGAATTTGTAACACAAGAAAATGTACAGCGTCATTTTTCCCATGTCATTTGGACAACAGTTTTTAAATCTCATGTCACCAATTAGAGTGTGGCATTAACATTTGTTTTAAAAAGCACAGCCACAGATGCTGATTGTTTTATTTTTTGATGCATTGATTGGAATTTCAACAAATATAACGAGAATGCCTCTGAAGTAAATTGCCTATCGAGCTTTAAAATCTATTTTAACAAATCACAGTGACATTCAGTTATCTAAATGTTACAGATCTCTAATTGATCGCATGGTAGCCACAGTCCTCTATTTTCTTACTGAAGCGCTGAACCTCCGACGCCATCGCTTTTATTTTGGAGGCAAAGTCACCAATATCCGGTGATTTCCGGCCCGCGTCTGCGCAGTAGAAGCAGATTAGAGAAGCAGTAACTTGTCTTACGGATACGAAGAGAAATGCTTAGTTTTTCTTTCACGTTTAAGTTTTCTTGGAGGTAATGTGTTCGCTCTGTGGTTGTTTACCTCAGTACTTACATTTGTTGCCATCTCCACTTTGTTAGCAGCCGTTAAATACCTTTGCTCATTCATTTGTTACCTGTCCGTTTTTGTCGGTAGCACTTCCGTATAGAAAACCATGGCAGATTCTGTTGATTCAGAAGACCAGACATTCTGCTTACAGGAGGTGCTCGACACTTTCAAGTTGTGTTTGTCCGAGAATAAAGAGGTCTACCTTGAACACTACGTCGCTGGGTGGCGTGGTCTTGTAAAGTAAGTTGGTCA
This sequence comes from Micropterus dolomieu, assembly GCF_021292245.1. Taxonomy (NCBI): domain Eukaryota; kingdom Metazoa; phylum Chordata; class Actinopteri; order Centrarchiformes; family Centrarchidae; genus Micropterus; species Micropterus dolomieu. Next base: position 7,085,661 of record NC_060157.1, read on the forward strand.
AATCTTTTGGCATGTGTTGGACTTATGTGGTTTCTCTTGTGTGAACTGATAAAATGTGTATGCACTTACAGCCTGGTTAGCCAGTGCTGTACATACTACACTCAGCTGAAGCAGTCTACAAAGTGTCACTGAGGTGTTTTGTTCATCCCTTTAATAGGTTTCTGAACAGCTTGGGGAATGTCTTTGGCTTCATTTCCAAGGATGCTGTCAACAAGATCAAGATCCTGGTCAACTACCTGGAGGGTGAGAACGGGTCTCACTATGTCACTGTCCAGTCAATGGTAAAATATGAGCTGGAGAATGGACTAGTGGACCTGACCAAGAGGGGCAGCCATGCAGAGTCAGGCTGCCGTACTCTACTGAGGCTGCACCGTGCGCTGAGGTGGCTGGAGCTCTTCCTGGAGCGCCTCCGCACCAGCAGTGAGGACAGCAAGACATCTGTCATGTGTGCAGAGGCCTACAATGAGTCTCTTGCCCAGCACCACCCTTGGCTGGTCCGTAAGGCTGCAGGCATGGCGTTCTGCGTGCTCCCAGGGCGTCCCGCTTTCCTTGAAGTGATGAATGTAGGGCCTCCGGAGCAAGTCGTGGCCATGCTAGGGGACGCTCTACCTCTTATCTCTGAGGTGTACCAGATCACAGAGGAACTTTACGCTCAACATAATCTGCTTGATTTACCATAGAGAGCAACAAGTACTATTGTCTGCCACTTTAAATGATTAAATATCCTCTACTTGTCCCACCTGAAGGGCTTTAAAGCTAGCTACTACTCCTGTTTGGTGATTTAAGTGTTTCTCTGTACAGTGTTGGATACAAATAATTTAGCATCATTTCATTGATGCTAATCTGTACCTACTGCATTATCTACTGTTAATTATAATGTTGCATGTTAGTCTTTATAATCTGAATGAACTTTAAAATTCAGCTTTTGCTCATAGATTTATTTGTTTTTAATTTAAATTGTTGAAGGGAACAGAAGTCTTTGCTCAGTGCTAATAGCTGTTTGTTTTTCACAATTTATCCCCCAAAAAGACCAAGTTGATACAAATTATGTGGGGATATATTATTTAGAACCAGAGCTGCAAAGATCAGTTTGTTAATCAATTAGTTGATCTGATGAAAGTTAATCTGCAGCTATTTTGAGAATCGATTAAATATTGAAGTTATTTTTTCAAGCAAAAACACCAAATAGTTTGGTCTCACAATGTAGTAAATCATTATCAACCAATTTGATAATCAATAATGAAAATAATCTGATTTAGAACTGATAGTAATCATGATTTTATATATTAGAGAAATGCTTGTATGAAAGCTGTATAAGCTTCTCTGAGAGTAACCTCTTATTTGCAGGAAGGCCCTGATCCCATGTACACTCTACACATTTACACTTGGAAGCTGCCCAGCACAACCGCAGCCTCGTCTGCTGGCCACTGAGCAGCTCACCTGGAGCGGCTGGGGTTATGGGCCTTGCTTAAGGGCACCTCAGTGGTGGTAAATGAGGGACTATTTGTTTTACTTTCCATACCCAGATTTTATCCTGCTGGTCCGGGGATTGAACCAGCGACCTCCCGGGCACAAGCTCGCTTCTCTTAGAAGCCTTTGGGCATGATGTTCTCGTACCATATCTCATTCAAATTTTAACATATTTATACTCCTGTTACACGGTGGGTATTGCTGTAATCTAATACTAGATGATCTGATGTTTGGTGATACTAAGTACTGCATAAATTATCACGGTCTTATAGTAAAAAATACAGAAAAAAAGAATACCGGTAAACTGCAGCCTTAATGGGTGAGTAGCAGTTTCCAAACCACTTCTTCATCCATCCATCCATCCATCCATCGTCAACCGCTTATCCTGCGTACAGGGTCGAGGGCCAAACCACTTCTTTAGTGATTCAAAAAGTCTAAACTAATTTATCTGGGATATACATACTCTTAACATTACAGCCAGAAGTACTGGAATAATGTGGATCTTAAAATTTCTGTAAACACATACTTGCAGTTCAATGACCAAACCAAATACTACAACATTTTTACTTAGAGGAAAAGAATGTAATTTTGCTTTATAAACTGTTGTCAGCCACTTATGGAAGAAAAGCTTTAGTGTACTCAGAGTTGTTAACCCCACTGTATATAATAACTTTTCATTTAATTTATAAATAACAAAATATGCTGGTATTCTTTATTTGAAGTGATTGGTGTATTGTTATAAAAATGTACTGTACTTATAATGTACTATATATATATATATATATTATCATTAATTCAAACAATTTATAAACAGTGTAACTTAATAAAAAAGAAATCCACTTGGTTGATGGTTGTTAATTTGTGTTATGTTGATGTGACAATGGATTATAGAGCCATCTGATAAACATTTTGTCAAACAGCCTTTTACCTGAGAAAAGTTTTGTTACATGTGCAGAAAAGTATTGAAGTGGTAACCCTGCCCTTAAAACATCATTATTACACCAAATAAGGAGATATTGTTCTAATATTTGCAGACAAAGAAAAGACCAGTGTGTTATGCTACATAGCGGTGTTACTAATGATTTTCTTTTCTCTTATGAACAAACTGTTGTGAAATCCAATAACAGAAATCTAAACAGACTTATTAGGGATTTGGGAGAGTTAATGTTGTGTAAAAGGTACTTACACCACAAATCACGTTTTACACAGTGGTGGAAAACAACAAAGGTCCTTTACTTAAGTACACATTTGAGGCAAGTATTTCTATTTTCTACTACTTTTCAGAGGTAAATATTGTATTACTTCACTATATTTATTTTATAACTTAAGTTACCTGTTCCTTGCAGATGGCAGATACAGATTATTAATACAAAATATATAACAAATACATTATGATGTTTTGTTATAGGTTAAGATAAACCTTTATATATCCCAGCAAAGGGTTACAACTCACAAGCTACCCAGCAGTAGGCTATATGAGTAATTAAACTCAGCCTATTTACCAACTGCAACATTCACAACTTAATGCATCAATAATTATAATCAAACAAAATAATATATATTATTCTGAAATGGACAGTTCTGCATAGGTTAATTTTTACTTATTTAAGTATTTTTACATTAAATCTTTGAATGCAATACTTTTTCTTATAACAGAGTATTTCTATACAGTGGTATCCTGCATAAAAGTAAAAGTAAAAGTTGTTCACCAATGCTTTCACTGCTGGGCGTCTCTGAGATCTCAAACAGGATCAATGTCGTTTTCTGTGGCAGACTTTAAAATTCAGAATCATGTTTTTAAGCAGTTCTAACAAATATAGGAAATGTCACGAAGCATTAAGGTGATTCAACGATGTTAAATATGTTTTTGGTGCAGTTAAAGAAGGCCCGGACATCTCAGAACATAAGGTTTCAATCTGATTAATCTAATCTTAATCTAGCTGCAGTTACGCACTTCCAACATCAGGGGCCTCCCTGTCTCCAGCACACAAGTCGTCCTCAAGGCAACCAGACTGTCACGGCAACCTCGCCGACGCTCACTGGAGGTACTTCCTGCTGAAACTGGCAAACTGGATTGAAAGCGATTCAAAAGTAACGCGCACGAACGACGTTTTTAACGCTTAAACCTGTAATTTAGCTCCAGTAGCAGGCATCTGCTCTTCCAGGTAGTAAAACTTCTTCTAAAACGGTCTTAGAAGTGGAGATATTAACTTCTAAGGTATGGCTTTCTTTACTTTTTTTTTGAAGGATTGAAGCCAAGACAACAACTGCGATTCTTCACTGACAGACTTTTCTTTACTGTAATGCTAGAGAGAACCTTAACAGCTGGTTATCAATGCATTTAGCAAGGCCAAAGTCCTCCAAAGGGCGAAGCAGACCTGCTGTAAACAACTCTCTGCATGCAGGTGACACAGCCAGCATCCGGGGGCCACCTGTGTCTCCAAATTCTCCTGTGTACATCAGGCCGGACAGAAACCTCCACTTCCAGTCAGAGCCCATAATGTGGCAAGCCAGCCAGCTGAGCCAGGATGAAGTCCTGCAGATGCTGCAACACGCCCCTGCTGCTCCACCACAGTCCTTAAACAAGTACAAGGTCCTTCCATCCATAGAGAGGAGGCAGTCAGAGGTGAGTCTTGGGAGAAACCTGGACAAACAGATGTCCATGCTGAGCCTGTCTGATGATGCTATCCCACAGCAAAGGCGCAGGAATGAGGAGCCAGATCTCCCCATGGTGAAGGCTGTGACCCAGACCTGCAGCTCTGAGCTGGACAAGAGGGCTGATGTGCATCTCAGGGTCACACCTAAACCCCCTGAACCAGGACCAATAATGACCAAAGAAGCTGGTGCCACTGGCAGCTTGCTCCTAGCTATCCGAGCACCATGTGGTAGGAGGTTTCAGCAGCACTTTAACCCCACAGACACTCTGCTGACGGTGAAAGCCAGTGCAGAGGTCAGGTATGGAGTCAAATATGGAGACACTTCCATTGAGACCATGGATCTGCCACGCAGGACCTTCACAGATATGAATATGACCTTAGCCCAGTGTGGCATCTTGAACAGATGGTTGCTGTGCATCTCCCAGAATGACAGCATGGTGGAGCACGAGTGAGCTTTATGTTTTGCAGTTGAAATTTGTCTTAATGTTGGTATATAGAGTCCCCCACCACTCCAAAATGTGTTTTGCTTATTGTTTCTTCCCTTGGATGTTTGAGCCTCACTGCAGTACACAGTGATGTTGTGAGTTTGATGCTAGAAGGCTGTTTTCACATCCATCTGCTGAGGGGGGAAAGTGTGAAACCTCCAGCACACATACACTGAGGATGCACTTGTTAGTGAAGTATAAAGTAAACTGTCCGGCATTTTCAAATGGAAAAAGATTCAGGACTTTTCAATGAGTGAGATGAAAGGGAGGGAGGGACGTTATGGAGCCCCAGAAGTTTTATTATTTTGGATATTGTTTCCACAAGATTTGATAAAAATATCTTTTAGGACTTTAGATGTGCTTTAAGAGTTTTAAATTTAATTTTGTGATAAAACATCAGACTCAAAAAATAATTTATGTCTTAAAACATTTTTAAGTTCACAAGCTTTTTTGTGTGCAACTATTGACCAGCAAATTTTGAACAATTAAGTCAATTAATTCATCTAATGGCTTGTAAACACATTTTAAATGACTTGTTTGTTTATTCAGGGGGACTGCACAATACTTAAAATACTTGAACACAAATACATAAAATGTATACTTAGTCTTGTGACTGAAATTTAATTTTACAGACTTGTATGTGTTGAGTCACTTGTCTAAATGATGACACATGCTGCTCAAAAAGGAGAAAAAGGGATCCTATGTGTACACCAAACAGGAAAGCAGTAGGCCTCTTCGACACAAGACATTTTGAAGTGCAACAGTAAGAAAGGCACATGTGTAAATACCAAATGAATCACAGCCATCGCTGTCATTATTAGTAACGCCTTCTATTGTTCAAAATGACTGCTGTGAAAAAGGTCCATTTCAAACACTCACTCTGTTCTGACTGAAGTACTGCTTTTATATCACTTCCTATAGAATAGAGCCACAAAATGATTTCTGGATGGATAAGAGCAATGCGTTTATGAAGCGTGACATATGACTAATCAAGACACACATGCTCCTGTTCACTTACAAAATGTATTTAAATGATTAACACACTAAAGTGCAGAGAATTAAGTGGTTAGAGGGTTTTGAACATATTGTATATTCACTGAAGAAATACACGTTTGTCAGATTATGTTTAATAAAAGGTTCTGAGCAACTGATTCATTCTTTTGGTGTTACTTGATAAAAGGGCCAATGTCAGTCCTCTGACCATCTAAAGCAGTCAAACAAAAACAGCAATTCAACTGCAAGAAACTGAACAGGTTTCACATGCAACAGTATATTTATTTTTTATCCACACAGTAACAGCTCTGGCTTCACAGTCAGATCCCACACCAAATTAAGTTATGAGGAAACTAACTGTCAGGCACCACAAGGCTGAAGCATTCACTCAAATATCTGATCTCAACTTTTATCAAGCCGTGCAAACATCTGTAAGGGAGGCAGTCTTGTGCCCCACCAATCCTTCAAAAAAAAAAACAAACCACACACACACACATACACACTTCAGATAATCAAACACTGCAAACAATTAACTGTAGTAATATCACCACCCTTCTTAAATGCTGTTTTAACAGCTACTGGTTAGTTTAAGGTCTCTGGGAGACAGTTTAAAGGCTTAAGGTGACTCCAGTGATCAATCAATGCAGACACATCAAATGAAAGTCAAAGTGAAAACTTTGGCACAAATTAGTGCCATGAACTAAGTTTCCATAGCCAACATTAGCACGCATGTCTTTTCTGTAAACATTACAATCAATAAACCCTTGAAATAACTCAAGTCACATTTGACGTAACACGTCTAACTGCCTCAGTATTGGGAGTGCATGTAGCAAAGCATTCAGCTTATTAGGCTCTCCATCTCCTCAAGATTGCTGGTGTCAAGTTTTGTGATTCTCCTGTCTGTGAGAGAAGGAGAGATAACGTCATGTTAGGATCCTTATCAGAATCGGATTTATTGCCAAGTTCTTCTTACAAATACATGACTTGGTGAGCAGCAACAATAAACCTATGTAAATATAAAGACAGTGACAGGATTTATATTTGCTGTGTTAATCAAACTGAAAGAAACGGGAACATACTGAAATGCATTTCAATTTGGTTGATAATATCCATGCTGTGTTTGCTGTCAACCATATTGACAGCAAATCCTCTTCTGCCAAAGCGTCCTGTGCGGCCAATCCGGTGAAGGTATGTCTCATTGTCAGCGTTCCCATCCATGTCCACAGGCAGGTCAAAGTTGACCACAAGTGACACTTGTTCCACATCAATCCCTGTAGTCAACATAACCACAAATAGGTTGGGTACACTTATACTCACCTCCCAACATAAAGACGACGTTTTAATTAGTCAGTCAGTCTTAATCTCCCTCACCTCTGGAGCACACATTGGTGGTCACGAGCACCTTTTCCTTGCCGTTCCTGAAGCGTTCGATGACCGCAGCTCTCTGCTCCACGGTCATTTCCCCACTCAGCAATGCCACCTGGTGGCCCTCTTTGGTCAGGTTTGCAGTCAGCCAAGCTGCCATCTTGCGAGTCTGAAGAAAAACTATCAGCTGAACTGAATTGCTCATACTGCATCCTGTCAGGGGATATTTTGCTGAAATTTGAATTTTTGTTATTTGTGATAAATTAGATATATTTTTAAGTCATACCATAAGGTAACGTCTTAAAGAGACATGTTTTGGCCAATGCAGATGCATTAAAACACACCTTATCACCTGTCAATTTACCAAACGTCAACACCACACTTACATCTGGCTTTAACATGCAATCTGTATCTGGACATCCTATGTGGACAAGGAAAAACACTTCCTGACTTTGCCTCTACCTACTAGGTTTAGCTGCACATCAACAGCTACAAGTAGTAGCCAACAAGTCTTCCCTTCACGTGGGACTCTGCAAGTTTGTTGACATCCTCCAACCCTGCCTCATGTATGCACATATTTAGATGGAGAGAATTATTAATACCATGTATAAATGCAAAGGCCTGCGTATCAGATGCTTTGATCCATTTTGTGCATCCAGATACAGATCACCAGGTGTAATTGAGATCCAACAGCGAAAGGGAAAGTGTTTTTTTTCTCTCATTATATAGTGTGGACCAAACAGTTCAAACAACTGACTTACATGGCAGAAGATCATGGCCTGTGCAATGGTAAGGGTGCCATATAGATTACACAGTGCTGTGAATTTGTCTTCCTTCTCCTTACAGACCACATAGAACTGCTTGATGGTGTCCAGAGTCTCCTCTTCACGCTTCAGCCTGATGATATTGGGATCGGGAACCACATGCTCTGCAAACTTCCACACAGAGTCCTCAAAGGTTGCAGAAAAAAGGAGCATCTGACAGTCCTTTGTCAGTTGTCTGCATTGGTACGGAGAGAAAAGAAGAAAATATTGTGACGAGAGGCTTGTTGACCGACATGACAAATTAAACTCTTGTCATTGGTAGGCTTCTCTGAAAGGAACCCACCTATGGATACGTATGCTCTGGTCCCGATGACCCTGTGTGGCGATCATCACATCAGCCTCGTCCAGCACAAACATAGTAATCTTCTTTGGGTCGATGAGCTTGTACTTGGTGCACCAGTCGAGGATTGTACCCGGCGTTCCTATGACAATCTGCTGCTGCAACTTGGTGCCTCGCTCCACTGAACAGAATGCAGAAATTCACATAGTGATATAACCAACACCGGCTCTCTCATGACTTCATCCAACGTAACTACACTTAAGGTCACATTCTTACTTTTGCTGCCTCGAATTCCATATGCCAGTTTCACATCAGGACAAAATTTCCCCATTTGCTCGATTACTTGACCAATCTGCAGCGCAAGCTCATATGTTGGCGAGATGCAAAGGCACTGAAAGAACCAAACCATTTTTAAATGGAGAGTTTACTTCAGCGTCTCCAACTGAAGGGACACTGGGTGGCTCTGCAGACTACATGTTACACTTACCTGAGTCCACTTTTTAGCTGGGTTTACATGGCTGAGCATTGCGAGAGAAAAAGCAGCGGTTTTACCTGTGCCAGACTGAGACTGGGCAATCAGATTCTGAGGTCTGGAACCAGAGAAAATACACACATAAAGAAGTTAATAAATACCAGACAAGCCTGATGCAAGTGTGGTAAAATTCTCTTAATAGCTACTTCATAGTTTTTAGCATTAAATTAAAGGATGATAGTTATAGTCCATTTTAGAACTGAAACTGGTCAGAGACTGTGATAATCTATTAATCATGTGTCATTTTTCAAGCAGAAATAAGTGAGATGTGCTTCATTTCTTGCCCTTACATTATAGTAAAGTGAATATTTTGACTACTTGTTGAATTAAAGACATTTGATGGAGGTCACCTTCATCACCAAGACATTGGGCCCTTTTCACAATATTCTAATGATTTACAGAACAAACTGGCAGATAAATTGATAAAAATAATTGTTAGTTGTAGCCCTAGTCCATTTTACTTCAGGATAAATCAGAGAGAGAGAGAGAGAGAGAGAGAGAGAGAGAGAGAGAGAGAGAGAGAATGTCTAGTTTACATTTAGTTGTCCAAATTAGTAAAACCATTGATATTTTATTATTTCTTGTTGATAGTATGTTCCAGCCATTTGAATGAACTGGGAAAAGTCAAAATTCTACCCCTAAAGCCAAATCCTGCATTAAACTGTTAAGTGAAACTGATAATTAGACGATCTAACTAGTCATTTTTCAATTAAAAATGCCAAACATTTGCTGGTTCCAGCTTTTCAGTTGTGAGGATTTACCACTCCTCTCAGTTTTATATTTAAATTGAATATTGAGTTTTGGATAGTTGGTTGGACAAAACAAGCAATTTGAATATGTCATCTTGAAATTATGATTATTTTCTGACTGAATTTAACAGGCGTAATAATCAATGAAAATAATTGCTATTAATGGAAGACTCCTTAAATAATCTGCATTCCATCAAAGTAAATTATTTGTTATTTTGTGGATATTATTTTGATTAATTGAATAATCATTTAGTCTAAAAATGTCAGCAAAAACACCTACTGGAATTTCCCAGAGTCCAAGGTGATGGTGTCGGGTCATTTAATCAAACCAATAGAGCAATATTTAGTCAATGTTCAATTTGCCATGTCATCAAAAGAGAAGAACAGCAAATCCTCATATTTGAGAAAAATGAGCAAGAAAATAAAGTATTTTGAAATTAAAACACCAACTCCTCCAACCTCAACAAATTGCTGACAATATCTTTCCCCAAAGTCCAAGGTAATTCAAGTTTAAAGACATACATAGGAGAGAAGAGCAACAAATCCTTCCATTTGAGAAGCCTTTTCTTGATAAATGACTTGGTTATCAGAATTGTTTTATTAATTTTCTGTCCATTGACAAATCTGTGAATTAATTACTTCTTCAACAGAGTAAAAATGAACTCACGGCTGTGCCAACATCATGGGCAAAGCATTCTCCTGGATTCTGGATGGTCTGTTGAAACCCATGTTGTAGACACCCTTCAGCAGCTCAGGTTTCCTATTGATCATCAAGTCAAACAAAGATTAAATTGTTTGGGGGGGGGGGGGACATACTGTGCTCATCTATTTCAGATCAATTTCAAACTCACAGTCTCAGCTCCTCAAAGGTCTTCACAGAGTACAGAGGAGAGGTGGGGTCCCGCTGCAGAACCTCCACCTGGTTTCTGTTCCGCACCAGAGAGCGGCGGATCAGTTTATTCAACAGGGACTGTTCAGCCAGGTCCACTTTGTCCCCGTCTCTTGTCCAGCCTCCATTTTCAGCTCTCTCCGGCACAATGTTGCCTGCACAGGTGGAAAACCACACAAAAGTCCGTCAGACACCACGACAACTAAGCGGTAAAATTAGATAGCGGGGATGTTAATAAGGGGAGAACAACTAATTAAGTTACCATTTATGTCTCCTCTTATGTTGCGTGGACCACGCAGTCGATCCACCTTCTTTGAGAAGTCAATCTGGCCAGAGGAAATACAGTTTTATAACATTATAGGCTAAAAAATAATGCGAAAATTGTTAGCATGCCATATTGCAGACACAGCAGCTAGGTAGCATATTGAGCTAACCTGCTAACGAACGATGAGCAAGTTCGTTTGATGTTATTTTTCAAGCTGTTGGTCACCTTTAAAACTTAACCTTACCTGTATGGATGGAGTTGTAGCTTCTTGAACGTCGACTGCAACCGCCCACGAGTCTTCGGACATTTTCAAACATTAATTGTGGGTTTATTTCGACACAAATAAATTTTTATCAAAAAGTTTGATGTCAGCGTGAATGATGTGCGTGCAAAGTGCAGTGACGACAAGCCGCTGTCCAGACCTGGACCAACCGCAACCCGCTGGACCACACCACTGATGCTGCCTTCGGGGGCATCGGAATAATTAACATTTAAAGACCAGGCCACCAGAAGCAACCAATCATGGAGGTAAATAGAGGATAAATATAATTGACTTGTTGATTTAAAAAAGTCAGCTAAAGTTAACCATAATTCCGTGGCATATCTTGAGGTGAAAGTCGAAGGAAACGTTTTAGGAAACCCATATTTACCCTGATTCTACACTCTGACGACGATTTAAAAGTGACTATTATGATTCTGTCTATCTCCCTGTATGATGTTGGCTGTAAAATATGTTCTTATTGTTTCATAGTCGCTTTTATGTGTGTTTGTGTGTTTTTTAGAACGACAGTGAAACAATTGAATGCAGACAATGTTATTTTTACGAGGTTTATGAGGAATACCTGAAGGCTCCGTAGTGTTCCCACCCTTTTCGTAGAGTGAACCTGCTGACACACCCATCACACAGACCCACCACACAATGCACAACAGAAGGACTACATAATAAGGTTTTTTGAATGATAGGAAATATACCAATCTAATTTTTATAGAAATCCATAAAAAACAATTGCAATAATATTGCACATGACATTTTATAAGATGTATATTGCACGTTATGTGAAATGTAGGCTATTTCTATTATAAACTTGCTTTCCATTTCATAAATATTACTCTATGGGCTTCATCTTGAGTGTTGGTTGATTTAGTTTCTTCATTACAGTCAGTCAATTCATGTTAAGTTTATAAATCTAAAAACATTATAGCTAGGAATATATCATAGGTCTTTAAATAGTAGGGCTGCAAGTAATTATTATTTTCATCATTGATTATTCTGCCTGTTACTATTTCTTTTGTTAACTGATTACTATTTTCTATTTAGTAGGAGGGTTAAAGGCAAATTCCACTTAAAGTTAGATGTTGAGGTTTAGACGTTAGATGTTGAACTAGTGCTGCAGTTATTATTATTTTTGATTAATTCATTCATTGTTTGATCTATAAAATGTCAAAAAAAATAATGAAAAATGTCACAACTTCAGAGAACCCAAGGTGACATCTTCAAATTAATTGTTTAGTGGACCAACAGTCCAGAGCCTTAAAATCATTCAATTTAAAATCAGGTAAGAAAAAGAAATGCAACAAATTTTCACATTAGAGGAGAATTTTTGTGTGAAAAAGAATTAAAATAAATAAATGTCTCTATTGTCTAATTGTTTCCGCCCTGTTCACCTGTTAAGGACATGTTTACCATGCATCTGATGATGACTCACTAGTCAAAGCAGAGCAGAAAGGATTAGCCGACCTATTGGTGTGGTTATCATTTAAGTAAAAAATACTGCATGTTCTCAAGATCCAGCATCTCTAATAGGATTTGCATGTTTTCTTTGTCTAATGTGACTGATGTCCCCGATTCTATGGGGTGTTTGGACTATTAGGTGGACAAAACAAGTAATTTGTTGACTTTGCCTTAAGCTTTAGGAATTTAGGGAAATTGTCATTATTTTCTGATAGACCAAAACAAAATAAATTAACAGATCAATCAATCGGCTGCTGAAATAAAATCATTTAAGTGGAATTTGTCTTTAACCCTTCCACTGTTCAGTTGTTGTGAGACAGACAGAAAGTGAGTGTGTCAGTGTGTGTGTTTGTGTGAGTGTGACCGGGTTTGAATGGTTGAGAAACAGATAGACAGTAAGAGGGAGGGGTGGGGGGTACAGAGTTTTATTGGCTGCAGGTTGATTCAATTTGGAGGCGGATGTTGAGTTTCTGCCAACCCACACTCACACAAAGACACGCACGCATACACACACACACACACACACACACACACACACACACACAGACACTGTCTACATTTTCACGACTACCAAAATGACTTCATAAACACACATTAATTGTCATGGTAACCTTGCAGGAAAACAGATGGATCAAACCGAGTGATCACAAAAACATAGAGACAGCCAAACACCCACATAGGATTTAAAACATTAAGAGCTTTCCAATTACACCGGAGAGAGGGAGAGAGAGAGATTATAGGTGATATGAGGGGGGCATGTAGTGCTCCCTCACCCACCCATCTGTTCCAGCCTTTTTTTTTCACTCTCATGGTGTTCACTCTGATCCCAGCTATTAAAAAGATACCTGGATGGTTCTTGTTGTCATTGATGTCAGGGAGGACTGGAGTGAGTGGGTGGTGCTGATGCTTTGAATGCGCATCTAAAGGGAAGGGGGATGTTTATTGGAAGGACTGGACCCACTGTCTCAGCCCCCCTCTCTCTCCCTCAAGCCCTCCAACTCCAGCATCCACAGCGAGGAGGAGGAGGGAGGAGAATAAATGCAACCGCTTTTGCAACCACATGTTGCTGTGCTTGATTGAACTGCTGCTGCAACAGCTCCTACCTTTCCTTTTCTTTGCGGTGTACATCCAACTAACAATGTGGCCACTGCATCTGTAGCTTCTGCCACCTGTGGCAGCACTCCCATTCCCTCTACGCCACAAAGAGAGAACAAAAAAGGGGAGCTGAGAGAGGTCGCAGAGGAGGAGAATATCTTTCCTGATAAGTGGACTTCTAACAGAGATTCTTGCTGCATACCCAACTGACACAAATGAAAGGTAAGATAATGAGGCTGATAATGTATCATTATATCAGATGCATTTTCACGTCGCCGTGTGTCTCTCTGATGATTCATATATTAAAGGTCCCTGTCATTTGTTTAAAATAAAGAAAGGTCGACCAGTCAGATGATTAAAACTACTGGTGACACTGTAAACAGATATCCAGACACTGTGTTCCAACAGGTGGTTACCACAGGATCTGCACTCTGTTTTGACACTAATGAGTGCAGAGGAGTGTGGCAGTGTTCATAGGAAATGTTGAGTTGATGGTTTGGTGGTCTTTTAGCAAACCCAGGAGGGAGGCAGGGTGATTCATTTGACTGAGCCAACCAAGAGAGAAGCATCCTGGGACTGCCACTTTTAACACTAATTACTATAAGCTGAAAGACAGTATAGAAAAGGATGCCTTGAAAAAAACTGACACCTGCCATGCAGAAAGTGGAAATTTATTTTTTAAAGCATAGTGTAAACTTATTTAGATTATAAATATCTTTAATTTCAGATTAATTTGATAAAATGTCTTGATGTTCAGTGTCTGTGTCTCATCACACATCAAACCGAGAGTTTGCAGTCCCGCTGTGCTTCAATTCTTCTTTCATTAAGTCATTATTTTATACACCTGTACGAGGAGAATGTTTCTATAGAGGGATGAAGGGATTGCCCCTATTTTTGGTTGACTGGACACATGATGGCACTGTCGAGACAGACAACTAAACAGTCTGTTTCTTTGCCATCAATAACCATGTGGTGCCTAAAACCCTGGTTTGAGTATAAGAAAGACTGATCGAATTTCTTATTGATTCTGAAGGTCTTCTTATGTAGTCAGGGAGTGTGAAGGTTGTGTCTTTGGAGATCATGCAGGTGAACCTTCTACAGTAACCTAGGTAAATATGATTGTGTGGTTTGTGTGAGATTGCCAGGTATTTTAAATGCAATCAGTCACAGTATCAAAAATAAAGGCAGACTTTAGAGATGGTAGTGGTCAGTCTGCAGTCACACAAGCAAGCAAGCAGAGCTGTCTCTATGGAAATTGCTTTCGTCATAACACTTCCTATCAAGCTGGGGCTCTGGTCGTACAGCAGACACAGACCCTTCACAGCACATAACCAAGATTACTGGCGGAGGAGATTAACAATGAAGCAAGTCCCCAAAGCAACAGATAATTTTATATCTTACATAATTAGCAATGTTGCATTCCTCCCTGAGAATTTATCTTTATGTATGTGAATTTTTGTTTTTCACCTCACATGGCGTTGAATACTCTTTTTATTTTTTTTTTGGTGTGTTGTAATGATGATACCACCCTAAATGTGTTTTACTGCTGTGACCTTTATCTCAAAATTACCTGTGTGATCCATCCTAAAGCTCCTTGGTTTTACATCATATCGTTTGAGGTTGGAATATCTATCTTTAGGTTAGATACATATCTCACTGAACTGAGATCTAGATAATAGCTGTTTGAGTGTATGAGAACCCGCTGTGTTTCTGATGTTATTGCTGGGTAACAAAAGTGACAATTATGGAAGGAACATGAATAAATCATGTGAAATATATAAAAAATATCAGAAAGTTTTATTTCAAGATGCCTCATTTCAAAAGTCTGTTTTTATCACATAGTGACATTTTCCCTAATAACACTTTTATTCCATACCACTTCATAATGTCTCTTTTCATGACAGTGGTGTTGATCCCTCCTTCCTTAGGCAAGCAAGATCAACATTTAGTCAGTTTTAGCCAGTTAGCACCAATCAACTATATAGCTGGTGCTGTAAAAAACTGACTGAATGAGCTTGAGCTTAACTAGGCTGCACATGCTACCTACCTAGCTGGCTAACTAGCTTGGCTGGGTTGTGAGCTTGGATTACAACATCAAAGCGACAAACCAGTGTTAACAGGAGCAGCAGCTAACATTAGCTAGTTAATTCACAGTTACCTCAGCTGTGTTTTGATTCTAATAGATGTTAGAGAAAAACACACAAAACTAGCTAACACTTCTAACACAGGCTCCTCACTTCCATGCTAAGTTACCAGTCTAGCTAGGTAGGTAGCATGAGCAACTTTGTTGAGCTAAATAAATAAATGTATATGTTAGTTTCTGTGTAACTTCCAGACTTTGACTAAATAACTTTGACATTGTCATTGCTCCAGCTAACAGGAGCTAACTGGCTACATTTGCTAGCAGTTGTTTAATTTGTTAGCATAAGAGTGAATAAGGGTTTTTTTTAAAAATAAAAATATAATAAATATATTTAATAGAACTTTATTATTATTACAATAAATAGAAAAACAGCATTTCATTATAATGAGTTGAGTTTTAATAATTTCCTCAATTATGTCATTAGTTTCAGTTGAATATTTCACACAATTTTTTCACATTTTCTTATTTTAATCCTCTTTATATATTTAATATTATTTATACAATATTTAAAAAACACTTTGCTTTGCTACAGCTTTTGCTTCTGGCATAAAATATCATTATCTTATGAGTTGGTTTAAAACCTTTTTTGTGTTTACATGTGGCAACAAACCAGAATCCTAAAACAAGCACCATGCCTGGACTCATTAACAAGGAGAACCGGAGCGCTCTGCCCCTTAGTGTCTCTGACATCACTTCCTGTGTCAGGGGTTATACTTTGGCCCTGACAGCCTCTATGACCTACGAAAATATCGAGGACCATGCAATTGAGGGTGAGTGTGAACACTACAGGAGACTAATTTGTATACTCCCGTTGTATGAATGATAGCCACTTTCAATTAATGTACTGTTATGCTCTGAAACACACTTTTGTAAATTTCACTTTTTTCTCTCCTACTGCCTTTTAGGGATGTTCATTTATCCGCTGGAGGAAAATTCCATTGTTGTGGGGTTCGAGTCTATGATATCCAGTCAGATTATAACACTGCAAATCAAAGACAAGGCAAAAATTGATGACTGTTATTTGGATTGCTGCAACACATCTAATGGAGGCCTCCAGAGTGGCAGTGGTAAGATGAAAGCTGTTGTAATCAATATTGTCATATTAGCACTGGGTCAAATTACTATGTGTAATTATGAAAGGGGTTGCTCCTAGTTGTAGTGATGAACCCATAGAGAATTATCTGACTCTGCAGTTCCCCTTCAATTGTCTTGTCAATTTTGATTTTCTGTTGGTTCACTTCATACAGTCTATGGTTCACTCTCACCACTCTCATCAACTCTTTTTCCAGCAGCAGCAGCAGCAGCAGCAGCAGCAGCAGCAGGCTGTTTTTAGTGAAGAATCTCATATAAGCCCACTGTACACTACCTGCTCAGCACCAGATGACAGACAGACAAAGTTGTCAACTAGCCGATGAACACAGTGGACCATTTAGCAGCTGTAGAACCAGATATTTCCCCTAGGAGTTGGTGGAGACAAATGGAGAGTGACTATTATATTTAATAACATTTGTCATTTCGCCTGAGACACGACTTTAAATTTATTTCATGTCTGTTTGATTTGTAAATAAGTGGCCAAAAAAATAATTTAGTTCAGGTTTAAAGGTGCACTCCACTGATAATACAAATAAAGATCAGTTTACACATTACATGAAGTTATACACTCTCAGCCTGTGAAATCAGTTCTTTAACATCTTCTGTGGCTCTGGAAGGTGCTTTCTGAAGTCTGAGAAATTACCCCTGATTAGGTTACCAGGGTTATCTAGAATCAAAATTATAACAGAAAGCCCTCATTACAAACTGCAAGCATGGGAAAGACATTTACCAAACACAGAGAGGTCTAATGGTGCGTTCCAATTACTATGGAAGTCAGAGCTGGAAATGACGTCACTCCCAAGTTGATCGCATTCCAGTACACAACAGATTTTCGTAAAACCAAGATGAGTGCTTCTCGCCATTGTTAGCAGTACCAGTTGATAACAATGCATTACCCGTTTTCTTGCACATACACAGTAGCAACATGCCCACAGATGTAATTTGGACAGTATTGTGTGTACAACTGATTTGATGAGTCACAAATAAAGACAGAAGTTGGATATTACTATGGCTTTAACTTTGTTGATGCTTAGAGCAGCCATTTTGGATTTTGAGTTCGGGATTGGTGAAGTTCTCCCAACTTTCTGAGTCGGAAATTCAACTTAAGGGGGCGTTCCACTTGAAATTTCCGACTGGGAACTTGGAAATTCCAATTTCCAGTATTTCCAAATTCCAGTAGAACGGGAACGCACCATAGGACAATATAGAGTTGCATTATGGGGTGTGAAGATTTAATAGTACTAAAGACTAAAAGGAAATCTCTGCCCTTGATCAGCAGTCTGTCTCTCATGAGTGCCCCAACTTTATGGAACTGCAATACTAAATTGCTGGAGTACCCCTTTAAGTCTTTTGTTGGGTACGCATTTGACCATATTTTCATCAGATGGACAATTTTTTAATGGAAAACTCTCTGAACTGCTTGAAAACGGCTCATTTGTAGTCCAGCCGCTTCCCTTTCATCCCTGTGACGTCACAGCCCCTAAATAAGATTTTGAACCTGAAAATGAGCATAATACCACCTCTTTGGTAGGAGTAGAAGTACCGTCTGTAGAACTAACTCTGAGGACAATCCTTCTGTACTGAGTACTGTACTAAACTAAGTGTTTAAATGAACTCTGATTGAGAAGAGATATTTATGACTTTAAAGATAACAGCAGTTTCCAGACAGCTTTACATTCGCTTGGTTGCCTTCAGATTCATATAAATTGTGGTACATTAAAAAATGTGGTTGTTTACTAATCTAGTCTGGTTTTACAGGACACATAGTGTTGGATGAGGATTTGGAAAGGACAGTGTTAGTTGTTAACCTTGGGATCATCCCTCCTATGGAGACGGTCCATATTCTAGTTAGTACTTCTTCTGAGCTCTCCACCCTGCCCAGCGGCGGTATAAGGGTCTCATCTCCACCTGTGTGTACACCCCGGGTACAGAGGACCATCAACGAGGAGCAGGGACTATCTCCAAACTTCTCCAGAACGTAAGAACAGATAAATTCATGAAAACAATATAAAAACAATATAAAAACTTGTTGAAATTACAGCATGTTACATGTTGTGTTCAAATTTGGTGTATTTTAAAATTGGGTTTGGCTGTATTTCTAGGCCACAAATGTGTGTTTTTATAGATGGAAGCTGACCATACTAACATTTGACATGTTTTTCAAGATGGCTCAGTTTTAATATAGTTGTGCTTTGCTACTTTTAGGCGGGACAGGCTCACTTGTGCCTCAAGTCCTCATGATCAAACTCCCAACTCCCCCCAGCTGTGGTTGGCTTCATTACTGGAGGAGGAGGCCATCAACTCCATGGACTATGAGTTTAACTTCCAGCTGGAGATTCGGGCTCCCTATCTCCTCGCAGGTTAGAGAATGAACCAATACTGGTGACATATTTGTTGGATATATTCTCTTAGGGCAAATCCACTTGTCAGCAGTAATCAAGAATTGCATTTCAGTGCTTCTTGAAAGCTCTCAAGTCTGCAATAAGATGTTATTAATGTGACGCATCCTGCAGTGAGCTGCAGAAAAGGGAATAAAGCACTGTTCTTTTGTGTGTTTTGCTTTCACACCTTGCTAAATGTTCTTTTATAGTTGGGTATTGGGAACATTAGTGGGCCATATAAAGTTGTGAATGGTTGATTTAACATTTTGGGATTATTTGCTATGAAGCTACAGCCAGGAGACTTGCCAGAGCTAGTATGCTCTGTCCCAAGGTATCAGCACAACTGAAGTTCAATGATTATCACTTTGTTTTACAAAAAACAGAGTGTAGATATGACTGATGTGGTTGTGTGCTGGGTTACGTCTTGGCCGGGAGCAGTCAATAGTCCAGCACATAAGTCCATGTGTTGGTTAGTAAGCTTTAGAGGTGCTGGTGGGTGGGTTTTATCACCTTTGGCGAGACTAGCTGTGTCCCCCGTTTCCAGTTTTTATGCTAAGCTAAGCAAACCGTCTGCTGGCTGAAGCTTCAAATTTATCATACAGATATGAGAGTGGTATTGATCTTCCCATCAAATTCTCAGCAAGACAGCAAGACATTTAATAAGTGTATTGTCCAAAATGTCAAACTGTTCCTTTAAATTTAGCAACTTGTTGATTTGAGCATCATAAAAATTCTCACATTATAATTCATAATTGCTTGTCTGTTTAGTCTTGATGTTTGCAGTGCATAAGTTATCTTACTTCTTTTCTTAAATCTTTTCTAATTTTGTTCCCATGTACAAATTGAGCATAGCGTAAGTTCAGGCAGGTAACAAAGTCAAGCTCAGCTCACAATCCCAGCACATCAGCGGATAGCAGACGATCTCAAAGCCAGCCTTTCCCTCTTAGCATTTATTGGCAAATTCAATACAAGGCACCTTATTTAAGCTGCTTAAGACTGCCTATCCTTGCGGCTTCCTCTGCAAGCCACTTTGCAACACGCCGCCAGCCCAGCTCCTCCTTTCAGGCTGTGTCTGACTTATCAGTGTCATTTGTGTTGTCATTGATGCCTGATCTGTTCTGTACCCTGGGGGGTTCTATGCTGCTGCTCTCTCTGCCTCGGGATTTCCATTTAAGCACATCGAAGGGCAGGGAGATGTGCTCTCACTGTCTTATGGCTTTCCACATGCAAATATCAGTTTCCTTGATAAAAGCTGTCCTGAATAAAATGGGAGTAATTTCCGTGGGGCCTACTGGTTTGTTATTACTGGTATTACTGGAGGTGGACCCACTGGTTATTTGATCTCCTGTGGTTGTTGCTCTGTGTAGGTGTAGAGAGCCCGTCTCATGCTATCCGAGCTGATGCAGACCCTCTGGCCCGCTCTGCCACCAGCGTCGTCATCACTCTGGCAGACAAGTACACTTATGACTGTCCTGTCGAAATCCTCATCTACCCGAGCGGTAGGTTCCACAGCTTCAAAACTCACTCACAGCATAGCAATTAGTCTTTCCTCCCCTCTCAAGTACACTAGTTGGACCTTGTTTACTTCTGCTCTGTCAGGCTTCTTTTACAGCAGGTTTTGTGTTAAGTATCTAATCAGATCAATTGCGAGGTGACTCACCAAAATGTCCTGTTGTTAATGTATGCCATGCCAGCGGAGTCAGACAGCATTCAGCATTGTGTGGGTGTGCAGCGTCAGGTCTGTTTTTTTAATCCTGTGCTCTCGTCTCTCTCTCATTCCCGCCTTGACCTACACTATGTGTGGGCCATTTGTCTCCCAGAGGCATGAATGAGCCATGGCCTCACTGATCCAATAGGCGTCTTATGAAGGTTTTGTTCACAAACAGACCTGCTACGAGTGCTGGGCAATTTAATTCAGCTCAGACTGGTGCTGCACTTTCAATCACAACATGGATGCTCAGTTTGAGCAGAGAGATGGAGCGGACTGAGCTGCATTACAGACACTGAAAACCAATAGAGATGATAAGGCCTAGAATTATTCACCAAGTACATGAATTTATGGACATTTATATTACATTTCAACCAGTGTTTCCCAGTAGAATATAGCAATATTTCCCACTAATATAATTAATTAATCATTAATCATGACCTGGACCTCTTTAAGCTGCAAAGTAACTAATTAATTTAGGGTCAACATATGAATTTCACAAAAGGTCAGAGGTCTGGAACAACAGTACTAGGGATTTTCTAGAATCACACACACTGCCTAGAGCAGGCTAGAAAAAAATATGTTACCTTTGTAAATAAAATGTAAGCCTTTTAATCTAAGGCCTTTTTATGAGAAAACTGAAATCAATGATTTTCAAGACCTGCCGATACTCTGCACTGAAGACAATTAACATTTCAAATCCCAAGGATTCGCAAAACTCTCTGAGCTTATTTTGTTTTCATGTGGCCCAGCTGTGATAAGCAATCACCTCTTCATTCTCACATCAACATGGGGATTCTGTGCTACTGATTACCACACTCCCCCACCTTGTGCTGCTACCTGGTGTCAATTTCAGGCACGTCCATCTGCTTTATAATCTTCCTGTATTATTTATAATCATGTCTATGTCCTGACCAACTGTTTTACTTTAGAGCCACATGTACCACATGTGCTCATTGAGAATGGAGACATGATGCAGGAGGAGTACGATGAGTATCTTCACGGCCGGAGCGATTTCATCAAGGCTACCAAGAAGGACTCCAGCAATGAGAGGAAAGTGAGTGAGTTCGTTTAGCTTTTTGGCTAGTA
>NC_060157.1:7107509-7135668 GCF_021292245.1 Micropterus dolomieu
GGGATTTTCTAGAATCACACACACTGCCTAGAGCAGGCTAGAAAAAAATATGTTACCTTTGTAAATAAAATGTAAGCCTTTTAATCTAAGGCCTTTTTATGAGAAAACTGAAATCAATGATTTTCAAGACCTGCCGATACTCTGCACTGAAGACAATTAACATTTCAAATCCCAAGGATTCGCAAAACTCTCTGAGCTTATTTTGTTTTCATGTGGCCCAGCTGTGATAAGCAATCACCTCTTCATTCTCACATCAACATGGGGATTCTGTGCTACTGATTACCACACTCCCCCACCTTGTGCTGCTACCTGGTGTCAATTTCAGGCACGTCCATCTGCTTTATAATCTTCCTGTATTATTTATAATCATGTCTATGTCCTGACCAACTGTTTTACTTTAGAGCCACATGTACCACATGTGCTCATTGAGAATGGAGACATGATGCAGGAGGAGTACGATGAGTATCTTCACGGCCGGAGCGATTTCATCAAGGCTACCAAGAAGGACTCCAGCAATGAGAGGAAAGTGAGTGAGTTCGTTTAGCTTTTTGGCTAGTAGCCGACTTGAACTGCCCCTGACCTGCCGCGCAATCGCACATACATGTCATCATAAGATGGCAGTCTAGGACAAAATAAAACAAATCGCATTCTGGTTAGACATTCTGGTTACTACTACTAGTTTCTGGGGACAGTAATAATTACTGAGTAATGCATTACTCCCAAACACTATCATACCAATATCAGTTTGAGGAGAGTGTTAAAAGTTACTCAGTAGTGCAATATTACAATAATGCCTGGCAACAAATACTATTTTTGTGATTCTGCAGTGATTATGTAAATTGTTATATCTAACAGTATAATGCAATCCAATACTATGATATCATACCATACACACCATGTGTGGTATGATTTCAAAATTACTACAGGGTTGGATCAGTTCCCTGTCTGACATATTGACACATTATGATTTATGTAAAGGTAGTATTTTTGCAGTTTTATTGATGGAGAGATTGCATCAACTTTTGCAGGCGTTTATGGCACCTGTGTCCACTCTCTGTAAGTCCACATTTTCATGAAATGTGGAGAGTTGTAAATGTTGCTTGAATTTTCTACTCTCAACCTACAAAGGCAGAGAGCAGCACTTGTAAATTTGAGAAACAAAGAGTTTAAAGATTTCAGGCTGGAAGGCCCATTGTAATTCCTTTATTATTTTACCATAACAAATGATGCCATACAACATAATACCTAAAAATGCAGATACTGCACTATGCCTTTGGATACTCTTGACAGAATGCAAAGAGAAAATGGAGTATACACAAACAAAATGTTGGCAAGGACAATTATCCTCCTCCCACTGCCTCTCCACAGGGGTAACCCAAGGCTCAGTGCTAGGGCCCCTTTTCTTCTCAATTTACACCACCTCACTGGGGTCGATCATTCGCTTGCACGGCTTCTCTTACCACTGCTACGCAGACGATACGCAACTCTACCTATCCTTCCTGCCAGACGACCCCATCAGAGCAGGCGCGTCCCTCTCTAATTTCAAGAAGCTCTTGAAAACTCATCTCTTCCGAGAACACTTCCTCTTATAACACCTCTAACTCCTAACATCTAACATGCCCTTCCTGTGCTCTTATTCTTCTATCCACTACAATTATCTTGAATTGATTGCACTTTTTGTTAACTCTAACTTATTTTCCTAGGTATTTACCCCATTGATGTGATATGTGCCATTAGTGCTTACTAGTATTTACTGCTGCTTTTATTATGTATTGTCAGTTGTAGATCTCGTGCTGTATTTTATGCTCTGTTATGCTATGTTGTTCCTCAAATGTAAGTCGCATTGGATAAAAGTGTCTGCCAAATGAGTAAATGTAAATGTAAATGTAAATGGCACAGCCTTCAGGAGCAATTTGGGACACCGTCTACCTCCTGAATCACAGCCACCGAGTATATAACATATACTACAATATTTATTTTTAAACAATGCAATAAATACATTCAGATATGGGTTTTAAAGCCAGTAAAAAAAAGCTCAGACAACAGTTACTCTAATCATGTTTCTCCAACATGATAAGTCTCAGCAACTAAAATTAGTTAATAGGAATTAGGAAAAACAAATTACCAAGATGTTTCAGCAAAATGATGTTCAATTAATCAATGTATAGTTCTTCACCAGATAGCCTATGGCTATGTTTTCACTTGAGCGCTTACAAGTTAAGGCACATTTTACATGCTGTTTCCATGGAAATTATGCACTTCTATGGTACAATCATTTTTACACGGTGAAACAGATTTAATTTTGACTAGTTACAGTAGGCCTACTGCATTCTGCCTTTGTAGGTTATGAGTTACTGTAACCAGTTCAGCGTTATTATTTTTCAACCTGCCTAGTTAATAGAATTGCTTTGGTTATCAAGTTATGAGAGATTGAGTCCATTCACATCTCTGCTACCATGAGGTTAAATGACCAGCAGACCTAAACAGGAGAGAGAGCACTTAAAAACAGAGAATCATAAAAATGGGTTTCTATGGAAACACTCCAAAGGCTCGCCACATTCTGCCTAGAATTTCCTGCACATCAACAATAATTGATGTGCTCTGTCTGTCGACCTAATGACTTCTTTTGTCTTCTTTAAGTGTTAAATCAAAGCCAGTCCAGTTATATCATGGTGCCAAATCCCCCTTAATTTATGCTGTTTGATTTTGATCCTGTCCCTACAGGTAGATATCATTCACAGACGACTCCATAAGGACATCCTCCACAACCCTGTGGTCATGTTGAACTTTTGCCCTGACCTCAAGTCTATCAGCTCAGACCTGAGGAAGGTTCACGGCGAGTTTATCTTCCTCATCGACCGCAGTGGTAGCATGAGTGGGGTTAACATCAACCGTGTGAAGGTATTCTAATCTCAGTGTGGTGTGCGTGTGTTATATTTATTGTGCAGATGCAAACCTTCATTAAGACGCACATCGATTTACATATAAATTATAATATATAATACATCATAACCAGTTTAAAGACGGGGGTTTCTTCAATTATATTTGCAGAATACACTGAATTTGTTGAAACATCAATATATGAAAAGAAGACACATATAGGCTAAAAAATTTATAAGATTATAAACAGTTTAAAGAACACTAACAACTAACAGCACCTCGATGGAAAAGATCTGGGAGAAGGACCTAGAAAAGAACATACAGCCTGATACTTGGGCATCAATTTGGCAACAAAATACACAGAATATCAAACTCGGCCGTAACAAAATTATACATTTTAAGTTTGTTAACAGGATACATCACACACTGAGAAAACAAACTCATGAAACTGTATAGCAATGAAAAGTTTTGGCCTGCTCTTTCATACGATATGGAAATAGAAATAAAATGGTGTCCGTTTTCTCTAAGATTATTAAAGCAATGGGATATTAGATTTATGAGTGCAAAAAGACTCATAGCTATTAAATGGATAATTAATAATATAAACGAGAAATCATAGCTACAAACCTTTGAAACATTATTAAGTTTAGAACAAATTTTTTTCCTCCTGTACGTGACCTAATATACACTGAACAAAATTATAAACGCAACACTTTTTTTTGCCCCATTGCTCATGTGCTGAACTCAAAGATCTAAAACTTTTTCTACGTACACAAAAGGCCTATTTCTCTCAAATATTGTTCACAAATGTGTCAAAATCTGAGTTAGGGAGCACTTCTCTTTTGCTGAGATAATCCATCCACCTCACAGGTGTGGCATATCAAGATGCTGATCAGACAGCATGGGTATTGCACAGGTGTGCCTTAGGCTGGCCACAATAAAAGGCCACTCGAAATTGTGCAGTTTCACTGTATTGGGGGGGTCTGGAAACCAGTCAGTGTCTGGTGTGACCACCATTTGCCTCACGCAGTGCAACACATCTGCACAACACGTCCACTCCTCTTCAATGGCTGTGCAAAGCTGCAGTCAGGTCAAGACCCCGATGAGGACGACGAGCATGCAGATGAGCTCCCCTAAGACAGTTCCTGACAGTTTGTGAAGAAATTCTTTGGTTATGCAAACTGATTCTTGCAACAGCTGTGCGGGTTTTGTAAAAAAAATAAATAAAATACATAAATAAATCCTCCCTGAGCATGAAAAACACCCCATCAATTTATGGAATTCTGTAGAGATCAAACTGAAAGCTAAAGCATGAAAACACATGATATGTCATTAGAGGCTATGTAATTGCTTTCTAGGCTCGTAGCCATACTGATTCTGCAGTTTTATAGGTGTGGTTAACCAACTGTGTGAAGGACATGTGCACAAAGATATTGATCAGACAAATCATTCATTAGATGTTTACGTACAGAGCTGAACCTCATTCAAGGTTTATGTTTTTTTAATATGCTTGTATGTTATTTGCTGCCTGCTACTTGTGCACTAACCCTGCCTTGCGATGTGATGTTAATGTATGACTCAGACGCAGGCCTTTATTGGGTGTGTCTGATTCAACAGAGTTTGGGCTTAAGGACATGGCAGTGATATTTACCACTGACCTTATAGGAAATACTGCAGAATACCTTTAAAAATATCTTTAAAAACTGAAACATGACATATACCTACATTTTCTTTGTTAATGCACTTGAACAGGCATTTTGAGTGTCTGACCAATGTGGTCTAGGTTCTCTTCATTGTCCTCTTCACCTGAATCAAAGTTGAGATAAGTGGTATGCCTCCGGAAACTGCTCCTCTGCTGTAACAGAGGCAGTGATGGATAAAATGACACTGCATGATGCCACTCACTCCTCTCCTTGAGAAAATCTGCTGTGAAACGATGCAGCTGTGTAGAGCACCGTGCTTCAATTCAGCTAGAGATCTGTAGATGTAGTTTTATTGCAGTGGAAATGATTGCATAGTTCAACAGGACATTAAGCACCTAATGAGCCCAAGAGTTTTGCCTTTTATTTCCACAGTCTTTGTTCTGTTCTATTTTCTGGACATTACCTTAATCCGCTCTCGGTCTCTCTCTCTCAGGATGCCATGGTGGTGATTCTCAAGAGCCTTGTGCCAGGCTGCCTTTTTAACATCATAGGCTTCGGCTCTACATTCAAATCACTTTTCACAACCAGCCAGAACTATGACGAGGTAAAGCGGTTGTATATATATATTTTCATGATGAATTACCATATTTTATTATTTTTTATCTCTGTGATGTAAGAATAGCATTTGTGTTTACTGAGCCAAAGAATGGTAAGATACTTTAACTTAAGAAACCGCAGTTAGTCTTTTCTCCTCCTCATCGTCACAACTCAGGAAGCCCTGGCCCTGGCTTGTGAGTATGTTAGGAAGATCAGAGCCGACATGGGGGGGACCAACATCCTAGCACCGCTCAACTGGATCTTGAGGCAGCCGATGTTCAACGGACACCCACGCCTACTCTTCCTGCTCACCGACGGGGCCGTCAGCAACACAGGCAAGGTTATCGAGCTGGTCCGCAGCCATGCACGCTACATCAGGCAAGTATTACTGTAAACACACTCAAGCTGATAACTGAGCTCTATTCTGAATGTTAGAAATGACCCATTTCGTGCTAAATGTGATCTGTACCTGCAGACATAGAAATATAGCACTCACACTGACTTGAATATGTGTTTAAGGTAGCTGCTTGATATTCAAGCACAGAAAAGCTACTGTATGTTGAATAATAATATATTCATTATTTCTTTATGCCCATTATGAAAATGTCAAAAGGACTGCACAGGGATAACATAAAATCACATGCAGGCATTTTCATGGGCTTAAATGTAACACCTGGTTATGGAACTATAATCCTCTCAAAATGAAATCCGTGAATGTGCATTGAATGTCTTGTCAGTGTCAAAGATGATTACTACAAAGAATCAGATTTGTGCTGTCTTGATTTTAGATAAAAAAAGACATTGTTTAAAGCTACTAGTGTAAGGATATAAATATTCTGCCTGAAGGCTGCAAACACCAACATCAACTGAGAAAGAGCGCCTGTGGCACAATAGATCTGCAGTTTACTGGAAAATCACTTCACTTTGCAGCCTGCACCTAAGTCTCATGCTGTGAATCCCTCCCCTGAGTCACTCTGAAAATAATCGACTTTTGTCTTCCCCCTTTTAATGGATGACTACCCCCAGATGATTAGGTTCACAGAGCTTGGCCAATTCATCGACACTTTCTGGATCATTATCACACTATGCTTACAAATCAAATGACCAAACAACAAAGATTCTCAGTTCCAAAAATCCATGTTAGGTTTTTAACTATGTAGGGGATATTTCTATTTTTATCTGCACTTTTTCGACCTCATTAAAAATGCAAAGGAATGTAGCTGGCTAATTAAATTAGCCAGTTTGCAGCTGGCTAATTAAATTAGCCAGCTCATCCCTCTGTGAAAAACCGAATAAAATGGCAAAATAAAGCCGACCTTGCTGGAGCAGCAGGCATGTCTCAACTCTCTGCACCATGAAAGATCATTTCCAGTTTGCCCCCCCACCCAAATCTATGTTTGCCAAATTTGATTGCTTATAGTTTATAGCTCTGTGAAATGTATGCACATCCTGAGAAGACCCCTGCTGAGCTGCAGTGTTTAATGTGTTTGTGCAGATGTTTTACATATGGCATAGGACAGAATGCCTGCAGGAGGCTGGTGAAGGGACTGGCAACTGTTTCCAAAGGAACAGCAGAGTTCCTGGCCGAAGGAGAGAGGCTGCAACCCAAGGTACTCATTTCCAGCTTTGTGTATCACTCCTAACGACAGCTGGCTATTCTGAGGGCCACTGGAGAGCCATTATGCAGTGGTTTCCATCACTAAGTGTCTACCACTGATACCAATTAGAAAATCATATCTCTGAGACTCCATTTGCTTTATGTACTGATCAGGGAGAAGCTGTATTTTGTATCTGAAAGTCTATTTTAGTTAGTTTATTTTTGCTCCACAGATGATAAAGTCCCTAAAGAAAACCATGTCTCCAGTACTCAGTGATATTTCCATCGAATGGCTCTTTCCTGAGACCAAAGAAGTGCTGCTGTCCCCTGTGGGCAACACCTTCCTGTTTCCAGGGGACAGTCTGATTGGTTACTGTGTGGTTTGTGACACCACCCGCTACCATGCCAACCCCAAATCTGTAAGTGCAAGACATCTTCTGAAAGGAGACAATGACCGCATGCATGACTTTCTGTGTTGTGAATATTTCAGAATGACTTGTCCGTTATCTCTGAAAGGCTTTCCTAGGGAGATAAAAAAAAGGGCTAAGGCTAACCATGAAGAAATACTTGTCTTGGATATGTCACCTACTCATAATCTCAACAGGATAAGAGGAGGCGATACAGCATGATGCGCTCCATTGAATCAGCCAGCTCTGTGTTTCACTCTCAAGAAGAGGACCCAGTGAAGACAGGTGTCGACAGTCAGGGATCCTACAGGGAAGCACTCACTGGCCCTCTGTATGACTTCTACCAGGACACCATGATAGACAGCAGCCCTGCCACCACAGAGCAAGACACCATGGGTAGGAACTTACAGTTTTAATATATAAATGTTAATTTGTGTGTTCTAATTGCACTAGTCTTTTCTTTTGTAACACTAGTGGTAGCTGGACTACTGAACTGCCTATTGCGCCAAAGGGACCAGCCAATGTAGGTTATCTTAAGTGGATACTATGTAGATGTATGGCTAGATTAAGCCGCCAAGTATCAGCTCCTTGCTTTGATAAGGTAGGATTCAAATGCAGTTTAAAGGTACACCATTACATAGTTTGCCCACCAAAGAGCACCGACAGGTTGATTTTTCAACTGTAAAATGTCCTGCTTATGTATCTTTGTCAGACAATTAGAATGACATCACCTGTGAAAAGACTTGTACATAATTTAACATTAATATTGGGCTTGCATAGGAATGTTTGCATTTCCCCAATGTGTATTGTTAACTTATTTCAGCAATCTGCTGTCACATTCTGAGGTGTTTGTGTACTTCAACATCACTTGGCATTGAGTTTGTTAGGTGGAATTCTTATTTTTATTAGGCTAGTGCAGTGGCTCAGTGGATGGCAATGTCAGTTGATTGGTCCAACATTTTGGTCCAAACCGAAATATTACCACAACTATTGGATGGATTGGGCTTGCTATTTTGTACAGACAATCATGGTTCCCAATCAATGTATCCCAGTGACTTTGATGATTCCCTGACTTTTCCCCTTGCTCCATCACCAGCTACATTTGTGGCTTTGAGTGAAACAATTATTTTGTACAGATATTCATGTCCGCCTCAGAATAATCTCTATAAACAGATATCTGCATAAGAAAGCAGAATCTGTAGGCAAGAAACAGGATTTTGGTATTAGAGGCTATCTGGTTTCCGTATGTAGTCCCTTTGGACAAAATGCAATCTTTGAATCCATCAGCTATAGTATGACGATGATTGAGCTTTTTGTCAATCTCGGAACCCTAGAGGTTAGCTTTTATTAGTTTTTAAAAAGACAACAGCTGATGGATTCCAAAATTGCCACTTGGACTGTAAAAAATGACCAGCACGTGGAAGAGGAAGACTTGGCTACACCGGAAGCCCTGAAACATTGGCCAATACCCCCAGAGGCTAAATAGTGCGTTCCAGCACTGCCCTCAGAATGGATTCTAGTGACTTTGACGATCCCTAAACATTCATTTAGCCCCATCATCAGGTCAAAATTTTACTATATGTTATACTTATAAGTTATAACCAAGTACCTGCTAAACTAATGACATTCCCATCAGCCTCAGCTATACTTTGTGTAAAATGGAGGACCGTATTGGCTGACTCTTAGGTTGACCATTGACTCTGATTAATTATATTTAGTGCTAATAAGCAAAAATGAAAATGCAAACATTGAAAACATTACCTGATAAAAATCAGCATGTTAGCATCGCCACAGTGAACATGTTAGCATGCTGTGCTGACAAGAGGCGTCATTAGGCCTGGGCATCTGTTTGTTTTTTTTTTAAACAGAAAAATAAAGCCCCAGATTTATGTGTCCAATCATGCATTAAAGCCCTTGAAGATAATATGATGTCCTTGAGTCCTCTGTCCAAGCAGCAGATCGAACATTACTCCACACTACTCAGCATACCGCTCTCTCTGCTCCAGGATGCTTCCCACTGAAGCCCCTATGAGCTGCACTTTATTGGAGGTGCTAAAGTTAAAATTTGTGGTGGGATTGATTCCTGATCAGAAGTGTTTTCAGTTTTGGTTTTCCACCTCATTGTCTCATCCAGTACAGTCCCAAACAGTTCCGTGTCTGTCAGACGTTCTGTATGGGTATATCAGCAGAACAATAATGCAGGCAAATGCACAGCAGAGTATAGTGCAGGTAGATTTTGTTAAAATATTGACTTTATTTCCATTAGATTGTGATGTTATTTTGGAAATGTCTGAGATCTATTAAAGTTCATTATATAATGTATTATTGACGTGAATAAGCGTCACCTGCATATTTAAAGACGTTACTTTAATCAATCATGCCCACTTGTGTGTTTACATAGCGGGGATGACATTAAATGAGA
This sequence comes from Micropterus dolomieu, assembly GCF_021292245.1. Taxonomy (NCBI): domain Eukaryota; kingdom Metazoa; phylum Chordata; class Actinopteri; order Centrarchiformes; family Centrarchidae; genus Micropterus; species Micropterus dolomieu. The sequence goes on from NC_060157.1 coordinate 7,117,056, forward strand.
AAAGTTGATCTACAGGAGAATACATATTTGAAAGCAATACAGAATGCCTCAGAGCCTTACTGCATTATATTGCATTATATTTTTATAGTTTCAATTGTCACCTGCCTCTTGAATTTCCATAAATTGATGCAGAAGAGGCAGAAATTGTGAGGTGAAAGGCATCTTTGGAATTATTTTGTGTTAACAATCTTGAGTTAGTAATCGGCAATTCAGAGTTGACTAAACTAACAATTATTTGTATGACAATGTCTTGGATTTGTTATTTTTGAGTTTTTGGGTTGATTATTTCTATTTTGGAACAAAACATCAGGGTTGGATTGTAAGACCTCTCCGAGAAGGCGCGCATACAGTACCAACCAGATAATAGACTACAACCCAGCAAAGAAGGTCTACACTCCCAGTGATCCCAGTTCTGTGGTGGTAAAGAATCCACTGAGGAGAACTAAAGTCCAGGAGCTGATAGGCCAGATGAGCCCTGAGCACGAGGCACAGTGGAGGAACGACTACCAGGTGTGGTCCCACACTGTGAACAGCAACACTCACATAATCTTTTAGGCTGATCTGGTTATTTCTGACTCTGTAATTTAGTTGTAGCTTGCAGATCTAAAACAGTGCCTCCAAACTAAGCTTTATTTAATAATAATACACATGTTGTCTGTTTAAGCGCCAACACATGCATGTTAAATAAACCACTGTTATGGTTATAAAGGCAGGATGATTGTATTTTGTATTATGAGACAGTTATATTGACATATTGCCATTAAATGGAAAAATTATATTTGTATTCAGACTGCATTGATGGATTAAAAAGCCATCTGACCCTTGTCTGGGGTAGAGTATAATCAAGAATAGACTAATGTGCTCTCCCCTGTAATGAGGGCCAACATTTATGAATGGTAATTAGGTTTGAATATTGCTCAGGGAGCATCCTAGAATAACTAAACAGAATTCACGGGGCTGTGAAGAAATTAAATCTTCTCTTTGGAATACAGCTGAGCCGTTGCACTCAAGTCATGATTAATCTATATCTAATGATTAAAAGTAAATATAGTAACTTTCTATTTATTTGTTTGTGGATTGCTACATAAATTAAAGAAATGTAAATTAAAATAAAAATTAAATAAAATTAAATCAAAACATAAACAATTTCTGTTACATTCATTTGAATATTGTATCATTCTGCAGAAATCAAATTCATCTGAGCAATTAGAGGTGAAATGATTAGTTGATTAATGAATTAGTCGATCAACAGAACATTAATTCCAGGATTTTGATTAATTGTTTTAAGTCACATTTTAAGCCTAACATTATCGTGTCCTAGCTTCTCAATTCTAAGCATTTGCTGTATTTCTACTTCTTATGTGAGAATAAACTGAATATCTTTGGTTGTTGTTGGTCAGACAAAATGAGAAAGGCACATCAAGCTGAGCTTTAGAAAACTGAGGTAGACATTTTTCACAATTTTCTAACATTCTATAAAAACAAAAAAAGATTAAACAAGATCACAACATTAATCGATAATGAAAATGATTCTTAGTAGTTGCCCTATTTGCAAAATAGATTATTTGCATTAGTTTAATCAAACAATAAAGAATCTTTGGAAATCAGTTTCATTGTGTCCAACTTTTTGCACCTGGAACTATGCTCGTTTAATGTATTTAAAAAATGATTTTAGGTGATATTCCCTTTAATACATAGTCGCTTAAAAGCACCATGAAATATGAGCTTGAGTGAACACCCCAGAATGAGGTTTCATATCTTAATAAATCCTGATTGCATCAGGGTATTTAAAATAAAAAAAACAACAACTTTCTGTCCTTTTTGTTTCCAGCCACAGCTGGCGAGCCTGTGTGCCACATCTTCCAGAGGCCGTTCCGCCAGCTGTCACAGGCCGTTCCCTCCGCAGGAGCCGCTGCTGCAACAGGAAGCCGACTCAGAGCTTCATTTCCATCCTCAGCCTCAGGACAACCCTCAGCTCAGCGGCATCAGCATGACGCCTTCAGCTCGCAACACCGCTGGAGAGGATGGCTCCAGATCGTCCACTGACAGCCCATCTGTTGGCAGTGCTGGAGATACAGGTGAGACCACGAGCACAACCATCCTGTTTTACTAAAAAATGCTAAGAACGTATTTCTTTATTGAATGTATCTACATGTCTATGATTTATGTTGGATTGAATCTGTGTTTTATGTTTGTTTGTTTTTTGGTGAATATGTTTGCAAGTGTGTACAGGTTGTTTAATGACAGCATAAACCCAAACCAAACTAATCAACATCATCTTAAAGCCATTACACCTTTTAAAGTTGTCATAAGTATTAAAGTAGTCATTTTTGCCTGAAGTCACACAGACATTATGAATGTCCCTTTTAAAGAAAATTGTTATTTTGTCAAGACATTTGCCAAGTATCTTGGTTGTTTAATTTGTACAAAAAAATTAATTAAACAAACACAATACAAGTAAGGGGCGGGATGGTGGAACAGTGGTTAGCACTGTCGCCTTACAGCAAGAAGGTTGTGGATTCAAACCCCGGTTGCCCCTGTTCTCAGGTTATGTCTGTTCTGCATGTTCTCTCTGGGTGCTCCAGCTTCTTCCCACCATCCAAAGACATGCGGACTAGGTTAATTGGTGACCCTAAATTGTCTGAAGTGGTTGTTTGTCTATGTGTGGCCCTGCGATGACTGGGCTCCTGTATGCAGGATAAGCGGTTGTCAATGGATGGGTACAATTAAGCATACTATTCCTGTAACATGATAGAACATGAAAACCTAATCTCAAAAAAAATCTGCTTCATAACTAACTGTAGAGTAAATTAATTCAATTACCTGTCCTTGTCCTTTATTCAGTATGTGACAAGTCTCTTAAAAATTGATTTAAATGGCATCCATGCTAAATGCATACACTTGCCAGATGATTAAGCACAGAGGAGAGTCTTGAGAATGACAGGAAATGTTTTTTCTAAATTTGGGAACAAAACAGAAAATTAATTAGGAGATGAATAAGGAGCAAAAGAGGGTAGCACTTTAGAAAACAATTATTGGTCCATTCAAGCAGGCTGAACACAGAGAGCAGGCTGAACACATAAAGGAGATAATGATTTAGTTTAACACAAATCCAATGACAAGTGAGCAGCAGCAGGTGACAAGCTTCAAATGGATTTGAATACATGTTGACTTATAAATGAAATGAACATTCAGGAATCTAACCTTGCTCTTGTGATATTTCAGATGGTTATGGACACCAGTTATGTCAAGCAGAAACCCCACAAGAGACCAGAACATCAGATCTGGGTGCAGCAAGCCAGCACAAAGGTGACTGCAAGGCCTTGGTGTCCGGACTGCTGTGTGGGAAACCAGAGAAATGGGAGGTCGTCTTTGATATCGAGCCCTTCCTGAATGGCCGTGAACGTGAGGAAAAGGTTCACGAAGAGCTGTGGAATGAGACCTTCCACCACCTGGCTGGACGCTCCATCATACATGACTTTGAACACATGGTGGATAAGGAGTGTGAGATTGAACATGGTGAGCTCCACAGAGATTTTTGGTTTATAGTAAACAAATTTTATATCTGTAATGTGTCTTAGCGGCTTATTTCACATAGGTGTTGAAATATTAGAAATACAACTTTGCAGGGATTGTTAAACATTTTGGGGAATGCACTTATTTGCTTTCTTGCTGATTGACTCTCATATCTGTCTGTTTAAGGCTATAGCCAGGAGACAGTCATCTTAGCTTAACATAAAGAATGGAAATGGGGGAAACAGCTAGCCTGGCTCTGTCCAAAGGTAACAAAATCTGGGATATGGATAGCTGTTTGCTCCCGAGCTAAGCTAACTGTCTCCTGGCTGTTGCTTCATATTTAACAGACAGATATCAGGGTGGGAGCAATCCTCTTATCTAAATTTAAGCAAAAAAGCAAATAAGTGCATTTACAAAAATTTTTAAATATTCCTTTAAGATGCATTTCATATCCTGTATGATTTATGTATAAATTATGTATGTTTCGTGTTGTGTTATCAAAGTCCTTGGTGTTATTCAACATTGTCATAACCATTATATGATTCGATATTATGTAATCCTATGATATGTTATATAATCATTTTATGCTTATTATAATTCACAGGCTCTGGGAGGAAGTACCAACTATATGCTATTCACACCAGCAAGGCCTGCAATATACTGAGCAAATACACAGCGTTTGTTCCAGTCGACCTGGATACTAATGAGTATTTGCAGACATGTATTGAGTACATAAACCCCAGTAAGTCAAATTAATGTAATGTGAAGACGTTCTTATACCACACATTGTTCAGTCCTCTCTACATGTTTTAACAGAACATGGGCCTCATTCACTAATGTGTAGAAATGTTACTACTATGCGCAAAAATAAATGCACTTGCAAAATTATTGTTGGATTCATGACAAGTGCGCAGTGGCCAGTTCTTACCACTGAGCATATGTTAGTGCTATTTGTAGTCAGCGTACACGCCCCCTTTTCTCTATATAAGGAAAGATGTTTGCCTAGTGGTGTATCATGGAGAAAGTGGTTAAGTTGCTGTAAGAGAGAAGCATAAAGCAAAAAAGCAAAAGAATTTCACGACTGAAGAAATTAAAATAAGCCAGAAAAGGCACATTATATTACACATTGTAGGCCAAGTCAATACAATCAAAGAAAACAGTAACTGTTACATTTCAATATTCTCATATACTCCATTGTAAGCAAGGACTGGGACACTTTTGATAGACGAATATTTTAAATATGAGGATGAAAGGGTGTAAGTTTCATGGTTATTTAATAAATGTTGCCAATGCATTAGTAAATTAACAGTTTTAAATGTTTTTAAAACATTTTTTAAATTAATGCAGTTGAGACAATTCCATATCTGTCCAAGTACAAATAAATTTAAATAAGAAAATATTGAATAATCATGGATTTGTGCATAAAACATTTGTATGCATGATTTACACAAAGATTTGTGTGTTTGTTTGTGAATGAGACCCAAGTCCTCAAATAATAACCTGAAACTACTTATTTTGCTCAACTTCTTTTGTGTGTAGTTTAGTAGTTACAAGCCAATGAGCGTGGCCTGTCACGTTATGGGCTTGTGTGTGCTACAGTATGCTATCGTGTCATTGAAATTATTCTCTAATTTAAAAATTAAAGTGATAATTTAACATTTTGGGAAATATGCTCATTTGTTTTCTTGCCAGAAGTAGAATCAGAATCAGCTTTATCTGCCAGGTGTACACATACAATGAGATGAGATAAGATCAGTAAGTTAAAGCTGAAACTACAACAAATAGACAGTTAGCTTAGCAGAAAGAGTGGAAACAGGGGGAAACAGTTAGCTTGGCTTTGTACAAAGGTAAACCAAAAAAACCCTCGACTAGGAGCACCTCTAAAGCTCACCAATTAGCATGTTTAGCGCCCCCCCCAAAAATATTCAATTAATCAATTTGCATACATTTTTATAATCAATTAATGATTACAGTTTTTAAATCAAGCAAAAATGACAAATATTCTCAAATGCATAGACATGCTGCCTTTTTTTTAATATCAATTCAATGAAATACGTTTTGTTTGGACCACACAAGGCATCTGAAAGTGTTGCCTTGGACTGTCAAAACTTGCAATGGACACTTTTCACTTCTTTTTTTTTTTTTTTTTTTACATTTGTAGACCAAAAGATTAATCGATTAACTGAGAAAATAATCAACAATGAAAAGAATGATTAATGAAATGTATGTATAATGCCCTAAACAGTTGTTTAAGTCAAATAAGTTGGGTTGGTTTTTACAGGGGGTATGTGCTTCATTTTGTTTTCAGGTGAAAGTCTAAAGAGGGGCTCACATTCCAGCTCTCGTTCAGGGAGCAGGAAGAACCGCGGGTACTCCATCGGCTTGGGTCGCTCCCAATCTGGTGGCATGTCCGAGGAAGCTGAAGATGTCCTCCTGCCCAACAGTAGGCTGCATTTTATATATTCAGCTCACATTTCAATCCCAACTACAGACAGAATGAGCTTTAATTTTTACATCATACAGCAGAAAGAAATAAGATAAGAGCGACAGAGAAAGGTAGAAGGCATCTTTTATTGAGAATAAAAAGTGTAAGTATACAGTAAAAGGAATATCGTTCTTTTGGGGAGCAAGTGATATGAGATTTTTGAAGACTTGTGTTTATATAATTATATTTATTCAAATGTGTCTTTATTTGAAATGGAAAGGCTGCAGTCTTGCATCACCGGGACAGGGAGCAATGAGATATTAGGTGCCCAGAAAGCTGCATCCTGCTTTACATTGAAAATACTTTAGCAAAAGGGCATAACATTTTAAATTGGTTTTCTGTGGTGGCATAGCAACAGCGGGAGCTAAGACTAGCACACTGCTTGATCATCTGCTTGGCACTTCCAGTTCCAGGTGCACAGTGGGTGCAGATACAGATGAGTTGCTTTTTTAAAACAACATTTAGTTAGGTCTTGAGGAAAAAGAGGGAATACTGTGGGAAACAAAATAAAGGACAGCCCACTGCAATTCATTTTCTATCATTTCGATCATTGTCTTAGATGGAGAAGATGGTGTCTCTCCATGCAGCACCCCCACCTCCTCCGGCTGGGAGAGATGTAGCTTCACAGAGGGTAAGTAAAGTGCAACACATCAACTGGCCAGTGAATTTGCTGCATTTTATCAATTTTCCTCCACAAAGACCTTTGGCATAAACTGTCTGGAAGCCTCTTGTCATTTTCTGAGCAACATTGTTGTATGCTTTCAAATGTGAAACATGAGATTATTGACATTTTAGTCCCTCTTCTTGTACGTGATGACAGAAGTCACCACAATTTTGTGGCTTGTATTGACAAATGCTGTCTGGACCTTTAAAAAAACAAACAATGAGCACGTACTGAAGACACAAACACAAATACGTGGCTGGTCAGATCCCACAAGTATAGCGGGATCCTGGTTTTTGCACCCTTTGAATATAGGAAAACAACACACACACACACACACACACACACACACACACAAGCAGGAGTGTAGCCGAAGAGAGACAGCTGCTGGAAAACATGTCCTCGCTGTCACTGTTACATCTCAGTGGGTGTGTTTTACCTCTTTGTTATGTAAGACTCATGTTGAGAACCAAATAGAAAGTAGCAGAAAATGCCACAACTTGTTTCTCCCTCCTCTTCCCTTGTCTAACTCTGCCTCTCTGTCTCCAAGTCTCTCAAAGGAGTCCGTCTGTGACCTCTGACCAGTCACAGAAATCGGTGGAGAGCCTTTTTTCTGCCAGGTGGGTGTTTGGAGGCTCGCTGGTTACATAAATGTGCTGTAGCTGGAGTAGAAGAAATTGTCAAGACAGAATTGTCCAGTTATTGTCCTGATACAATAACCTCAAAACTGCATGCTCTGAAAGTCAGATGACAGGAATGGATAAAGATGAAGATGTAAAAATAGATCCACTGCTTTGTAAGGCAGCACTTAAAAATAATTATAAGGCTATAGTCCCTGTGTTTGCTCATGCAGTGGCACCATAACGTTAGAAGGTGAAGGCAGGATGAAAAGCCGTCCGTCAAAAAAAGGGGCCAGACACCATAATTGCTTAAGTATGAGATTAATGGCGCACATTTGAAGACTGTCTCTCTTGGAAAGAGCTGGAGAGACCTCCACACACCTGGCTGATTGCTGCGTGACGTGAGTGTGAATGTTGGACTGTTGGTTTCGGAAAGTTACAGAAATTGCCTGACACCCCACCTAAAAAAATTCAGACGTTGGAAAGGTGTGGGGAGAGAGGTCTTTCTGAAGCTATTTCCACCATCATCATTTGAGCTGTTCTGTTAAGATGTTCACCATCTTAGCTTTAGATTAGCACTAAACACAAAGTACAGCTGAGGCTGATGGGAATGTTGTTTTGCAGATATTAGTATTGTAGTAAGTACATGATGTGTACCAGAATAATCTAAAGAAATATCCGCTTTCCCAGTCCTCCTAGAAGCAGTAGATTAATTTCAATAGTGGTATGTGCTTCACATACTGTACACTGTGATTTAAATCTGCTTTCCCCTCTCCTCTGTTAAGGTTGGCCCTCAGCAGGACTCGTCTCCTGACTCGGGCTGCCAAAGGATTCATGTGTCGATCTCACAGCAAGTCCGGTGATTCAATTGGAGAGAGTGACAACGAGAACAAAGATTACATTCCTCTGGTGGGTTGCAGATCTATACATGTGAATAGTCTGTCAACCTGCAGGTTGACGGACACTAATTTGAAAGAGGAGAATGTCAGAGTGCATGGTAACAATAAGCAGAAGCAGTTCTAAGCTGTTTTGAATAGTCCAGAGGGCTACGTTGTGCAATATGTAAATGCATGCTGTATCCTAGATTCAAATCCAACTGAGGACATTTGTTTACAATTCAGTCCCCTTTCTTTGCAAATTTGTGCTGTCTGTCTGAAATAAATGAAGGGGAAAAAGTCAGTGGTGGATACCAGCGATACCAATACTGCAGTAATAGGGACTGCTACAGGAAGTCATTTCTGCCCACTGCAATTCAAATATACAATGACTTCCCTCTGGGCAAGAAGAGGAGACTTATTCTCCTGAATAGCAATTGCACATTGCACCTCCTTCTACACTCATTGGCACATATATTGTTGAAGAGACATATCTTTAAGTATTTGTATCTGTCTGTCTGTCTGTCTTAATCAGTAGTTTTTAAAAAAATCCAATGTTTTGCTTGAAAAATTTTAAACGATAAATACCACAAGACTGATATATATTTCATAATTCATTCAGTTGTGTAACATTATATTTTTGGTTCAAAATTGGTGTAAAAGACTACATACTACAAATTCTGTTTTTCTGGGCCTTATCTTAATCTTTCTGCCTAGCATAAGACATTGCCAGTGACAGAACAATCCCCTATAATTCTAACCTTTACTTGAGAGTCCAAAGCAGTGTCCAGGCTCAATGTAATAAGGCCATACTCTGCCACTCCCTGACATCACCAAGACCTTGAAGGAGGTTGTAATTATGCTGTGCTTGCCACCTTGTTCATGTATTATTCATCCCTTTTTAAATTCATTGTTAAAAATACATCTGTCAAAAATTATCCGAATAGCTGCCCTGAAAATGAGTTTCCCTTCCTTAAACAATGACCATAGAGGTATCCTATAACAAGGCACCTCTTGCCCAGCTGCTGATTGGAGCTGTAGGCGATGAATCACAAAAGTCTGTTATTTCAATATGCAGTGGAGAAGAACAGTTGAACAGTTGCTGTACTTTTACATTATTTCAATTATTTCATTCTGCACAGGTGTTATTGCAGTTGGCTAGTGGTGCATTTGCCCTGGACACGGCTCTGTGTGATGCCATTAACGTGCCCATGGACAAGCTGAAGTGGACATCCCCCTTCAACAGTCACCGCACAAGTCTGGGCCACCTGTCTAACTCCAGCAGCCGCCGTGCTGAGAGTGCCGATGACGGACGCAGATCACCATACGAGCCAGAAACATATCAGCACCCTGCAGAGCACACTGTAGGCATCCACAGCCATTCTTATCTGTCCAGAAGTGCCTGGACAGACGCTGGTCCTTCCTCATTAGGCAGTCCATCCACCACTGCTGAGCCCCAGCTCTGCCCACACTCCCAGGTGGACAGTGGACAGAGCTCTGGGTCAGGAGTCTTGGAAACAGCATCACCTGGCGGATTGCTAAAGAGGATGCTGGATCCAGAGGGCATGGTATGGGCTACGGCTGTGGCCCTCGCCTGGCTGGAGCATAGCTCTGCCAGTTATTTTATAGAGTGGGAAATGGTGGCTGCCAAGGCCAGCATGTGGTTGAGTGCGCAGGACATCCCAGAAGGTCGAGACTTAGCCTCCATCAAGGCTGCTGCCAATCAGCTCTTCATCATCCTCAGACACTGGGATGAAAACCTGCAACTGAATATGCTCTGTTACAACCCTAACAGTGTCTAAGGCCTGCTAATCCAAGACTGAAAATACAAACCAGTGAAAGTACTCAATACCATATGATACTATGCTAACTAAGGCTGTACTATTCTCTGTTCAGCAGTATGTCCTCTGGAGTCTGATTTTGCTGTTGCAGTTGTGAACAATGTGTATTTTCTTCTGTTTGTGTGCTGTTCCTCCAGATTCATAGGCTCTTCAGAGGCACTATGTGCAAGCTATTACCTCGCTGGTGCCATATACTGTAGCTGGAACCCTGTTAGCAAGGGATCTAATCAGAGTTATGCCACAGATTTCAGTTTCATGGAGAAGACTGTCAGTGTTAAATTAGTAGCATGCTGGACCACAGACCATCAACATCTGAGAACAGGTCTTATTGTCATCATATTGATGTGATGGAAAGAATGCGGCAAAACAAATTTAAGAGAAAACTGTTTGACACCGATTGACACATAGTGTTTTAACATCTTTACAGCATTTTCTGAATTGATTGTATTGTGGAAAAAATGTTACATGATAACATCTGGGTACTTGTTAGCAGTACTGCCTGTCTTTTGTAATGCCTGTCACCATTACAGTGTAGTTAATATTTGCCATATTTGCAGTTTGATTAAAGCAGAGAGAGAAAAATATGCAAAACGCTAAAGAAAATATAAAATATATGTTAAGGTTTGATTTAAAAAAAACAAGTGGCTTTGGTGGGAATGTGTCCCACTAGCATGTTATTTGATGTTAATTATTTAATGATACAGTTTATATTTTTTCACTTATCTGAGAAATAGACGAAGTTGGTTGCACTGCATCTGTTTGCAAGTTAAGTTAGTTCAGCCTAGTTTTAAGCTAAGTGTTTACCATGTAAGTGGATATTTACGCTTTACTAATTTAAAAAGGGGTTGCACCTAGTGATGGGAATTACTGCTTTTGAGGGAGCTTGCTTTTTTGGCTACCGCATCTTCTGGTCACTGCCTAAGTTAAATTTGTTGCAAGAAATAAATATGCAAGATTCTTCAAAATTGGCTGTCGGATGGGAGCCTGATCCCATTGATCACTTGAAGGACCTGACTCCTTCATGTTAATATTGTCATTGTGAGCATGCTAGCATGCCAACATAAGCATTTAGCTCAAAGCACTGCTGTGCCCAAGTACACATGATGGGCTGGACGCGCAAGTTGCAATACCACGTGCAGCTAACACTTAAGTCTTTCACAGTTATGACATTCCTCAGATTTTAATGGTGCAACCTGATCTAGTAAATCATTAGTTTGAAAGAAGCTAGTAGTTCATTAGAACTTAGGAAGGACGATACACACAGACTTAGTAATGGATTTACTCACAGCTGGTGCAACCCAGTCCTGAGGAATATGGGCCGTGATCAGCAGTCCTGCTCTGGGGATCAGAGAGGAAAGGGCCCTGCTAGTTATGTCATGCTCAAAGTTAATTTTACCACAAGTGCCTAAACGTTTAAAGTCGGCAGAAAATTTACATCTATTCACTGCAGTTTTATCATTGTGGGTCATGATTGTTTTTTATTCTCTCTCAAATATACAGTAAGTACCCCCCGTTTCTTTCTTTAAACTTTCTAGAATCTGTTTGGCCTATGTAGGTATCTTTCAGTATTGATTTTCCTCTTTCTTATTTCATCACAGTGTTGTTTTACTCAGGTATTTATTTATCTTTTTCACTCAGGCTGAGTTACATAAATTTTTCTGCATGAACACAAGTGTTTATGTTATGATGTTAAATTTGAATTGGCACACTGGAGCCCTTAGCGTAGTATTTTGCTGTCTGGTATGAGACATACAATAGATGTCATATAGTAATATATTTGTGCTGTAATTGCAGTAGTAAGTGCAGCTGTAATTGTTTAAAATTATATTTTTTATGTACTGGGTCTGTAGGTTAGTGCAGTATCTTTCAATTTGCTCTGTGTGCCTTTATAAATGATTGTTGACTGTTTGAGGCTGTTGAAAGCTTCTGTAGTGTCTTTATAACTGTCGATGCTATGATCTGCTCTGCAGGTGCATGTAATAAAATAACTCTACAACCAAAGTTACAAGTTCTGTGGTTATTATTTTCCCACTACTTTCAACAAGGGGTACCTCAAGGGTCGATGCTTGGATCCCCTTCTCTTCTTAATATACACTCCCTTTCTTGGTGCGACATGTTTTTGTGCTGCTGTTGTTATACTGATGATATTCAGCTCTACCTCTGGAGCTCTGGAAAATAAAGCAGTGTGAAAGCACCTAAAGACTTGCTATGAGTTTCCCTGTTGCACTTTCTGGTGTGACCAGGTCTGAAGACCGAACTGTTGGTGATGCCAGGCAGCCACAGTGTCTGTTCAGCACAACATCAGTATCCAGCTCAGTTCCTCTTTACTCTCTCCAACAAAGTCTGCAAGAAATCTGGGCATCGTAATTAATAAACCAGCTAACTTTCAGTAAGCATGTTGCATCTGTAACTCGGTCTTGTTGCTTTACACTACATAACAATCAGACAGAAACACTAGGAAAACAGGAAGGAGACACAAAGGAAACACTAGGGCTGAGAGGCTGAGACAGCTGGATCATGACAGTACCTGATTTGTACATTGCTGAAGCGTCGGCCAAATGGCTAAATGTAAATATAAACAAATTATTAAGTAACATGTATTGCTCTACACTTTACACATACAGTACCATATCTACCTAATGTAATTCACAATAAACATTGTCTTCTCTTGTATATCCCATAATGAAAGGCATGGTCTATAATAATAATAATAATAATAATAATAATAATAATCTTTATTTGTAGAGCACTTTTCAAAAACAAGTTACAAAGTGCTTTAACAAGTGTAGAGACAATGAAACACAAAAACAATAGATGATAAAAGCAAGAAAACACTGAAGAGACTAAAATACACGTTTAAGATAAATATAAAATATATAAAATAGAATAAAATTAAAAGGGATAAAATAAAGTCAAATAAGATCGGGAAAGGTGCTCCTACAAAAGTATGTTTTAAGAAGGGGCTTAAAAGAGTTCACTGACTCAGCCGACCTGATTTCCTCGGGCAGGCTGTTCCAGAGCCTCGGGGCCCTGACAGCAAACGCTCTGTCCCCTTTAGTTTTCAGTCGAGACTCTGGAACAGACAACAGACCTCTGCCCGAGGATCTCAAGGAACGTGCTGGTGCGTATGGGACTAAAAGGTCAGAAATATAACAAGGCGAGAGGCCATGAAGAGCTTTAAAAGTGATCAATAGAATTTTAAAGTCAATTCTAAAACATACTGGGAGCCAGTGTAATGAAGCTAAAATAGGGGTAATGTGGTCGTATTTCTTTGTTCTGGTTAAAAGCCTGGCAGCTGAGTTCTGGACAGTCTGGAGTCGATCAGTAGATTTTTGGGTTAAACAAGTGAAAAGGCTGTTGCAGTAATCCAGGCGTGATGAGATGAAGGTGTATAAGATGGTCTCGGTGTCCTTAGAAGTTAATATAGATCGTATTTTTGCTATATTTCTAAGATGATAAAAACATAATTGCACATGGTTTGTGGTGTGCTGTTCAAAATTTAAATTACCATCAAACCAAACACCAAGGTTCTTTGCAACAGGCTTAATGTGATCTGACCAGCAGAGGGCAGTATTTGTTTGCCCTCTGCTGGGACCCAATGACCAGTATTTCTGTTTTGTCTGAGTTCAGGTGGAGGAAATTATTTGACATCCATTTTTTTATTTCACAAAGGCAGATGGCAAGTGATGGCATGGTGATGGCGCAATGGATAAGACACATGCCTTTGGTGTGAGAGACCCGGGTTCACTCCCATCTGGCCCATCCACCAGCAACACTTAACCCCTAGTTGCTCCAGAGGCATGTGACCTCTGACATATAGAGCAATTGTAAGTTGCTTTGGATAAAGTTAAATGAAAGTTAAGTGAACTCAGCAGTCTGTGGATCTGATGGGCAAGTACATTTGTGTGTCATCAGCATAAATATGAAAAGATATATAAATACTATGGTTTGTGGATGATAGGGTCCAAGGGGAAGCAGATACAAGGAAAACAAAATGGGTCCTAAATATCCATATTTAACTGGACAGAACGAAGAGACATAGTTGTTTACAGACACACAGAACTTCCTATTTGACAGGTAGGATGAAAACCATTCTAGGGCAGTACCAGAGATCCCCACCCAGTGCCTCAGTCTGTCTAACATGATGTTGTGATCAATGGTGTCAAATGCAGCGCTAAAGTCCAGGAGTACCAGGACTGAGCACATGCCTTCATCAGCAGACATTAAAAGGTCATTGGTGACTTTAAGCAGGGCAGTCTCAGTGCTGTGGTACTTCCTGAAACCAGATTGAAACTTTTCAAATATTTTGTTATTTTCAAGTAAAATTAGTCGTTTGGACACAATTCTTTCTAAGATCTTTGCAATAAAAGGCAGTTTTGAAATTGGTCTAAATTTTGTGGGAGGGAGGGATCTAAACCAAGTTTCTTTAAAAGTGGGTTCACGCAAGCCGTTTTAAACTAATCAGGGACACAACCAGTAGATAGGGAGCTGTTAAAAACAGAGATCAAATGGGGCCCAACAGAATCCATTACTTTCAGTAAAAACTTTGTAGGTATTACATCAAGTGGGCTGGAGGACACTCTCATTTGTGATACTGTTTTTAAAAGCTCAGACAAGTCGATGGGATAAAACTGGTTAAAACTCTCTTGCTGCTGGTGAGGGACCTCTGAGTAAGAGGCCGCGGGGGTAATAGAGGCTCTGATTGACACCACCTTATTGGTAAAATAAGATACAAACAATTCACAGTCATCATTACTTCCAGCTGAGGCACAAGGAGGGGTTGGGTTTACCAGCTGATCCACAGTCTTAAACAGAAACCTGGGATTGTTTTTATGTGTAGTAATGAGTTCAGAAAAATAGTGTCCTCGCATCCTTAACCATGTTATTGTAGTTAATTAATAAATCCTTCAGACTGAGGTAATGGACTTGGAGACTGGATTTTTTCCATCTGCGCTCTGCTTTCCTGCATTCTCTTTTTAGGCTGCGAATGCTGTCATTTATCCAGGGATGCTTACTAGCTTTAGACGTAGGCCTAACCTTTAGAGGAACTATAATTCTATCTGGCCCAGGTGATGTGATGTCAAGGTGACATCTATTGCATTAGTTGTATTTCTTCCCCAATTGACACAGCACATGGCTCATTAACAACAAAAGCTGTCATAATGTGGGTCCTTGAAACCAAAGAGGGCACTAGTAATTAGGATGACAAGACATCATTTATACCGTTAACCCTATTACAAGGTAAAACATGCTCAGCATGAGAGACAGACATTTGAAAAGGCTGATTGAAGGAGGAATGGAGGGAGAGAGGGACAGAAAAGCTAATTACTGTGGTGCTAATATCCACCTTCCTAGATCAAACAAGACTCAAATAATTCTAGACAGTGTACAGTGCTTTGAAGGATACACACAAACAAAGACACATTATATTATCTGCAAATATATTCAGGTCCACGTGTGGACACAGCACACATAACATGCCTATTAATACTGCACGGATAAAGAACAATTACCTTACAAGAATGTCAAACAATTCACTGTTGCTTGGCTACTGACTATGAGATAAAGCATGATAAAATATATTTTTGGAACTCATGTCATTTTAATTACAGTATATTCTCTACATGTGTTTTGTTTAGTGATGCATAATATGTGATTAAACCAAATGAGAAGAGTGGTGAGTCTTTATAAAGTTAGGATTTTACACTGATGGACCAAGTATTTTAATTTAAATTTAAGTTGAAACATTATAGCTCTCATTAAGCTCCATGCACACAATTTTCACAACATTTATTTTTCACACAGGTCTGTCTGACAGTATCTTCCGTGCCAATTGTTCTCTTACATTGCAGCTACTTAAACTCCTTTGGCTGCAGAATGTAGGCGGATGCCTAATTAAATCCAGAGTACTGTATCACAGCAGTTTAATGTGCGCATAAGTAGCGCATAAGTAGCACAGAGTGCACGTCTGCTTGAAAGCTAGTCTGGAGGTAGGTCGTGGGGTACAGTAAATTAATCTTGTCTGAAATTGGGGTGCAGGATGATTAGCAGTTCCCATGGAAACCATAGGTGTTTTTTTCCAAGATGTTCTATCTTGACTGCTGCAAGGAAATTAATCTCCATAATGTTTATTTTTGCTTTGGTCCAAAGTGTCTCCCAATTTGTAATTTATTAATTTATTTACAAATTGCCTGACTGGCTTATTTACTGAATTTATTCACTTATAATAGCTTTATCATGGGTACTTGGTAGTTTCACGAAGCATTTGAATATAAAATTAAGTCTATATCAGCCAGGTGGCTGGGTGTGTGCAGGATGGGGTAATAGTAGGACTACCAGCCAGATTGACGGGAAATCTGCTTTGGATGTTCATGGTTCTCTGAAGATGACCCCTAACATTCTGTCTTAGTGCCACTGTCTGGTCCAAATATACATTGACCACTACCTTCTGCCATTGGATGTCCTATATCTTTTTTTTTCTTTTTCTGTTAAAAATATCCCATGTCCTATATATATCCTATTTCAAGTCAAGTTACATCAACTTTATTTGTATATTTTATCAGAGTTATTATTTTATCAAGTTCCCCTCCCCCCTTCAAATACCAATGTAAGGTGCTTGTACTTGACTGTATTTTCTTTTCATGTCACTTTCTACTTCTTCTCCAATGCAATTCAGAGGGAAATGATTTCATTGAAGAACATTGAAGAACAACCAACTGTGATTGCCTAATTTAATGATTGCATATCTGTATGTCACAATGTAATTGCAATCGGGAGCGAGAAACATTACATTAATGTTTAAGTTGAGATTTAAAAGAAATAAGGTCATTGCTATAATGACTTCTGCATATATTTAACACATATACACATATAACACGATATAATGCGTCCATAAGACATTATAACAGTTGTGATAATCACTTACAAACATGCATTAGGCGCTATAACAAAGTTCATAAATATTATGACCTTTTGATTTAATGTTTTATAACGAATAGTAATACCAGTTTATATCAATGTGCGGCAAGAATCTTCGACCATGTTCCATAACACATTGTAACCACCGACTCTGCCTCGTTATGAAATCACTTTAGTCACCATTTACAATTAGTGATATAAAATGGAATAATAGCTTATAGTAATGTAAGATATAGCCTATAGCATGTCTTTGTTTGCTTTAAGTAAAGTGATAAAATATCTATCCCTGTATAATATATTACAGGTGGACATAATACCGTATGAACTAATTATAAGACCTTATAATACGTAATTGTTTGCTTTAAGTAAAGTGACACATTTTGCGCAGAAAAACAAATTTTATTTATGTTTCTTCACTTTATGAACAATCTGTATGAATTTTGAACATTTTACAGTTTAGCACAAAAACACAACATAATTACATCCAGAAAACTCGTTGTCAGGGTGGTGAGAGATCACTCAAGAGAAGACCTGTTGCAGACCAACATCATGTAAGAAGAGGCTCAGATGTTGTCACAGATGAATGGCGAGCCTGTGGACAGGCCCTAACAGATGCAGTGGACGATTAAAGACAAGCACTTCACAAAACGTAGCCTATTAAAATACATTTTAAAGTAATTGCATGGGAATACTGTTGGGGCAGAAGGGATGAGAATCTCTTGGCACCTCACGATTCGATTTGATTACAATTCAGAGGGCAGCGATCCATCTTCATGCATTTTTTTTCTGTGTAAATTCTGTATAATTCTCAGCATTTCGTTTACACATTAAAATTCAAAAGAAATGTCTCCTCAATTGCTTAAAATGACTAGTTTACATCCCTGATTTACTTTAGTAGCCTCAGCTCCTCCGTGGTCACCAGCATTGTCAGACTCTGGACACTGAAATATAATTTAACTATCAGGATGTACAGCATGTGTACAGGACACCAGTTTAGCTTCAACCTGCTGTTCTCATTCCTCAACAAGTTAAGTAGTAATGCCACGCAACTAATTAACATTACTCCGTTACTAATTTAGCTAACGCTACACTGCTTTACAGACCGGGGATCTGTTAACTTGCGTTAACCGCCTTCACTTATCCAGCAGGTGCGGAAACACCAGACTTAACGGACCCACTGTGACCTACACCGCACATGTCTGCCTGACGGACAACTTACTAAGTAACTTTATATATATATTATATATATATATATATATATAATATTTTCCTCCGCTAACATTCACCGTCACGTTCTCCCCGTTCTGCTGCTCGCTCTCTCTCTTTTGCTCTCACACACACTCGCTTTGCACACAGGAAACGAAAGAGCGATGAGTGTTGCTGCACGGTGTGCGGCTGAAAAACGATGTCGCAGTCCTATTGATGAGCGTGTGAAATGTTAGTAGCGTGGTCATTCATTCAGCAGCGGCGTAATGCGTCGAATACAACACTGGTCTCAGACCAGTAACAGAGATCACGGGTCTCTGTTATGTGCACACCTCCGACTGTCCGGGCGCAGCACTTCCGCAGTTCTGAAGGTTCCGCCATTTGCTTTCCGTGAACATTATAGTATAGTACAGAATAGTATAACGTTGTAAGCAGGGACGTGCACAGGAATTTTGAAGGGCAGTTGCTCTGACCTGAAAAAAGGCACCCCC
>NC_060157.1:7135693-7186255 GCF_021292245.1 Micropterus dolomieu
CCCCCCCCCCCCCCCCCCCCCCAAAAAAAAACCAAACAAAAAAACATGGGCTATATGAAGGACTGAGAAAAAAACATTTTTTTATTAAAAAATATACAAAAAGTAAAAACACTTAAATACAGCACTCAATAACCTAAACTACTATTAATAACAAAACAGAAAAACATGACTCCAGGCATGAAAAAAGAGTTCCTTATATTATTGTTTATTGTTTTTTTTAATCATTATTATTTTTTATTTTTTTTCCTTTTTTTTTTTTATTTGAAAATAAATAATCTAGATTGAATTGACAGATGGGGAAAACTCGCTTCTAATAAAATATTAAATAAAAAAACGCTTAGATTTCGGAAAAAAATACAATCCTTTTTTAACCTTTTGGCTTCCCGTACATTCAGTTGCGCTTCTAGCTCGTATTAACTTCTGTTGGTACGTATCACGTATGGTAACTGGGCAAAACTACGCATGATTTGTTGTAGTATGATTGCATAAAGGAAGGAAACAGGAGTAGGGAACAGAATCGACTGACGTGCAGGCAGCGCTGCAGCAGTGCAGCCACTTAAACAGAGTTTGCCCTTCTCCTACTGACTTTCACTTTCGGTGCCCGAATGGAAGTGAATGAGGCTTTGCGATCGCGATTATTTTTTTATTTTATTTGTTTTTCTCGGAAGGGCGAGTCGGAAGGGCAACTTGAGTCAGGAAAGGCAAACGGGCAGTTGCCCGGGCAACCAGAGCAACCCCCCTGTGCACGTCCCTGGTTGTAAGTGAGCTGTAAGTGAAGGCTTCACTTTTCCCATTTCAGTTACGTCTTTTAACGTTAATAGGCTACGTTTTGTGAAGTGCTTGTCTTTAATCGTCCACTGCATCTGTTAGGGCCTGTCCACAGGCTCGCCATTCATCTGTGACAACATCTGAGCCTCTTCTTACATGATGTTGGTCTGCAACAGGTCTTCTCTTGAGCGATCTCTCACCACCCTGACAACGAGTTTTCTGGATGTAATTATGTTGTGTTTTTGTGCTAAAATGCAAAATGTTTAAAATTCATACAGATTGTTCATAAAGTGAAGAAACATAAATAAAATTTGTTTTCCTGCGCAAAATGTGTGTCACTTTACTTAAAGCAAACAATTACGTTATAAGTTCTTATATTTGTTCATACGGTATTATGTCCACCTGTAATATATTATACAGGGATAGATATTTTAACACTTTACTTAAAGCAAACAAAGACATGCTATATAACTTTAAACATTACAATGTGTTGTGGAACATGGTCGAAGATTCTTGCCGCACATTGATATAAACTGGTATTACTATTCGTTATAAAACATTAAATCAAAAGGTCATAATACGTTATGAACTTTGTTATAACGCCTAATACATGTTTGTAAGTGATTATAACAACTGTTATAATGTCTTATGGACGCATTATATTGTGTTATATATATATATGCAGAAGTCATTATAGCGATGACCTTCATAGTATCGAAATATTTTATTGCTATGTGTAAAGGGAATACTGCTGGTAAAAAGCACCAAGTGTTTGCATGACTTCAACCTAAACTGAGGGTTAGGGTTAGCCAAGCTTAATCTTGAAAACCATGAAATAGGAAATAATCATACAAAATAATGATAGGACTTCACCTGAACACCTTAGTGCGCTGAACTGTGTCCCTTATAAAGCAACCTTTTTTTTCGTTGCAGCTGTGTACTAAGATCATGGATCAGAAATGTTCTTTATTGAGAGACACTCAAATATTTCGTTTGAACAAGGTACTACCATGAAGGGAGCCTAATTGAATAAAAAAAATCAATGCACTGCCTTGACAGCGAACCACTTTTTCTCAGATAAAAGAAGAGAATAACTGAAGTTACTGGGTACAACTCTCTAATAAGGCAGCCTTTAAAGCTCCTTATTAGAAAGCGGCCCCAATTTCAGCTATTCTGTAGTATAAAAGAACTTTCATGAGCTTTGAGTGGAGTGAAAAACAAAACACAATATGAACAAATTAGTCCGTATATAGACTTTAATGCATGTAAACTGAGTCTGATGCCAAGAGGAGTGAATTATACATTTAAATTTTCAGTCATATTATTAATAATTTGAAGATTTAGCAGCCAGTTTATGTGGTTTGTAGTAGGAGATTTAACAGCAATCCCATGTGATATTCAGAACAATGTCTTGTCTGAGGCATTATTTGCCTGATTAATCTCAATATCTGAGATCATCTTTCTTTGAGAAAAACTCATCTGATATATTAGTTGTTTTGAGCTTGAGACCAGACTGCTGTGTGAATTCTGAGGATTTGAGTCAGAGCCAAATCGTGCACATGCAGGAAAACGTGGTCTCTTTTAAATTGCAAATGGTGTTTGTCCAAGAGTAAATCCTGTCCGGTAAACATCTCACCTCCATCATTAAGCCTATGTGCATGGCTCCTATCATGCAGTTCTTGCACAGTCCTCATGTGGCATTGAAATTCAAAACTCTTAAGTGGGGAATAATGGAGGGAATGTCTTTGATGGTTCACTCACTGTCAGTGTAGTGACAGCTCCTGCTGATAAAAGCACGGCAGGATTAGGTTGAAGGGTTTCCATGGTATTGGACTAGAGCTGCTACTTTCATGTTTGTAGCACAATGGGAAAGAGTACTTTGTTAATGTGTGACTATTGGCTGCACAAGTGATGTTTTCACAAGTGAGATCTTTTTTGGTCAAATTTCTTGATTTCTAACAGACTTTAAAACGTAAAGTCAGAGTGTACAGCAAACATCTGGCTACAAAGATTTTAAAGTTGATACTACAACTCACTCATGAAATATTCCGATGTGTTACACAAAATGCATTGGACAGAAAAGGTTAAGAGTCTACAGCCATGCTCGCAGCTCTGTGTAAAGCTGTACTAAAGTCGTGTTCACATCACACAGGATAGAGATGGGAAATATTCCCACGCTAAGGACTTGCAAGCGTTCACTACATCAAGACACTTGTTTAGTTACAGAGTTGGTTTTGTGAGAATTCAAACACTGACACTATATAATATCGGCACAATATCACTGATTATTCAAAGTGTATGGTTTTTAGCGGCCATTAATGAACACGATTTTAGTGGGAATGGTCATTTTTGCATTTAATTTTCAGTGAACAAAATAAAAATGATGTGATTTTTACAATGGTCTGTACCAAACAAGCATGTTCCCTTAAGTCTGAAAAAAGGTGTTTTGTAATTTATTATAATAGTATGTCTTGACACATTTAGTATTTAATAAAAAAAACTGAAATTGGATATTACACTTGGCCATATTGCAATTGTGCTAATATTTTGATTAATCGTTCAGCCCCACATATGGGCTTTGGATAAAAGCATTGAAATTAATAAATGTAAAACAAAATATACCTTCAGTTTGGGGAGGGGGGGGTCACAGTTAGTTCAGAGGACTGAATGCTGTAGAAGTTTTTAGACGGCAGAGATTAGAAGATATTAGCTAGAAAGTTGAAAAACAACAGCATTAGAAGGCAGTGTTGCTACTCACTCCCGGAAAATGTATATCTGAGTGCCAGCCGCTGAATACTAATGTAAGGATAATGCCAAGGTCCCGATGCAATGTTAACTAATACATCGGATATTTTGTGACATAATGTGGGATGATAAAAAGAGACTGAGTGCTCAAACTGCCCTAAGACAGTCTCCTCTGGCGCCAGATATGCATCCCTGCGGGCCTAAATTGAATCGTGCAGAAGCATTTTCTCCCGACTTCACAGGGCCCAGCACTTAGAAATTGCTTTTGGCTGAATTACATTTAAAATGTACAGGGAGATTGGAATGGAGCAAACAAATGAATAACCCCCAACAGGAGTTGAAACCAGCTGCTTGTATTGGGGGAGCCTGTGGCATCACATTTTCGTGTGTATTCATGCTCTCCGATTCAAATTCTGAATCCCTGATTTTTCTCACAGGCAGACAGCCCCCTCTCCTGGCAGACATCTTCATCTTCTTTCTCCTAGTGTCTTTATTTTACACAATGACTAGTCTGTGACATTATATAAAGTAATTTTCCACAGTATTTTGTCAACATTGTAATTGCCTTTAATGAGGTTTTAGTTGCAAATAAACAATGAGCTGAATTTTGTTTTGTCCCAGGAAAAGCAGTTTCAAAGTGCAACAATTAGTGGCCTGTGGTGATGCAGATGTTGCTCTAGTACTGTAAGATTTACATGTGCTGCCACTGTGTTCTCTAGTGTCTGTAGAGCCTTAGCACCAGCTGCACATGTCTTTATTAGCAAGCGCCCAGAGCAAAATCACAAAAGAACAGGACAGGGTCAGCTTGTACAATTATCCCCCCTCACCCTTGAGAATTTTTTTTGCGAACCACAACCTTTCCTCTGCCTTGTCTGAGCTGTACAAAACACAACCTTAAATGAACTGCCAGCCCTTACCAGAGCTAAATCCTAACTTAAGACATAAAATGAGTCAGTGTATCTGTACACACTTCCAAATCAAATGTCAAGACAAGATCATAACAAGATGGGCCCCGTTTCCCAAAAACATCTCAGAAAGTTAAAGGCTAAATCTGGTACAATGCATCTCTTCTTTGTATGAGATTAGTGTTTTTATGTACATGTTCCCTGACAAATATACTAAACATGGACCACCAACACATTCTGTGAAGTGACATTTAATTTAACATGAGGGTTTAGATTTAAAAATATTGTAATCACACAAAAAAAGTAATTGAACATTTGATTTGCTCATTTGACAGTTTCTGTCATCCTCTTCTTCCTGTTTTCACGTTATGTTAGGATTTCAGTTTTCATTGCTTTTCTTTATAATTGTGGTGCAAATGTTGTCTACCACACTCTTAACACAAACACACACACACACACCAAGATAAAAGCTGTAGACTGTTGGCTGCACATAAGGCTATTTTTTCATACTGATGAAGTGCAAAACATTTCTGTTCTGTCATTTACAGCATGTAATTTATGTTCTGTATTTTAATATATACCACTGCTTACTGACAGTTAAATGCGCCTCATTACATTAAAGTGTATTCAGAAGGTCTTAACTCTGTGGAAACGCACACCTTTGTGTGCATGTGCACTCGCTCTTAAGTGCTTAACAACGTTAAAAACACTAACTTCTAAGATGGTTCATCATCGGGGTACAGAGCCAGTATTTGCCAATTAGAAATCTAATTTTCTCTTAAGATGAAAAAATTTCATTTTCTATTTTTACAGGTTCCAAAGTTGATTTGAATATTTAATGGGAAATGTGACTGCATCACGATTCAGCACAGATACCTACTATACAGACAGCTTTTGTATAACATATTTCCAGTGTAAAAGGCTGTGTAGGCTTCCTACTGTATGTGATGTTATACCCATTTCTGTATGTCCACATTAGCTGTTGTAGAGAGGCACCACTCTGTCTATAGTTGCCCTGCAGATGGGGCATTTCTTTGGCTCTGGCAGGGCGTCGTAGCACTGGGCACAGGCACACACATGACCACACTCCAGAAACACGCAGGAGCGCTCACGGCTCAGGCAGACAGTACAGCCGGTGGGCGACACGCTGCTTTCCTCCAAGTTCAGTTCACGCATACGTTTCTTCTGCTGTTCCTTGAACTCCTCAAGCATGCTCCTCTCCTTCTTACTCCGTCTGTGGTGTACGTATCGCTTCCACAGGATGAAGAGGAGTGTGGAACAAGCGGCAACACCGAAGACAAGGGTCAGAATCCTCCACAGTCTGACGCTGTTTCCCTGCTTCCTGAGAAGAGACTCGTAGTCCAGCCGGGTGAGAAAGTAACAGAAGCCCTGTTTGGGAGGTTGGAGTTTGATCAGGTTGTTATCCAGGACCAGCTCTCCTACACCCGTGATGCTGTCTCCCAGCCGCAGCATCTCCTCTGTTTCGTGGATGCCCTTGGGACGTTCTCCGCTGATGAAGTGGCCGATAACGTTGGACAAGGACTGGACTGTGGGGTGGAAGTTCTCGTAGGTGGTCTCCAGGTCCAACTCCGCAGCGTCTAGTGGACGTATAACCCGTACTGTGGCAGCAATTTCATCATCATGAGACCCAAGGGCAAATGGAACTGTGTTGGTGCGCTGGTGGATGACCTTCTCTGTGTTGTTCCTGTTTATAAATATAAACAGCTATGAATGTTTTGTTTAGGGTTAACTATTATTTTTATTATTGATTAATCTAACAATTATTTTCTCATCTAACTAGCTAATTGGGCCTATCACATGTCAGAAAATGGCACAAAATGCCCTGAGTCCAAGATAACGTCTTCAAATGATGATTTGTCCAACCAATAACCCAAAACACAAATATATTCAGTTTGCATTGCAATGATATAAAAGCTGATATAACATACAGTACAGGCCAAAAGTTTGGACACACCTTCTCATTCAATGCGTTTCCTTTATTTTCATGACTATTTACATTGTAGATTCTCACTGAGTGATCGGTGATCGGTGATCGGTATCAGCCGATGCTGCTTTCAGCAATCGGCCCAAAAAATCCTGATCGGAGCACCTCTAATTAAAAGGTAGGAAAAATAAGGTCTTTGGGGAAATATGAGAAATAATTTTCCTCTCAGGCGTGTTGGTGTCAGTGTTAAAGAGTGAGGAACACACCAGCAGCATCTCAATGTACCGAGGTGACATTTGCAGGTTATGTTTACATGCTGTTTAATGTGCTGCAGCTGAGCAGCTAATTAGCTATCTAGCCTGCAAACTGATATTAACAGTGCACTTTTCCCCAGTGACTCATTCCAACAGGCTAGGACAAGATTTGTGTTCCCGTTTGTAAGTTGGTTTAAGAAGGATACTTGTGATTCCAGAGCAGATATGTATGCTGTAGTAGACATTGGTTTAATAATGTAATTTAATTTCAGTTGGACTTAAAACACAGCAGCACAACACAATACTTAAAAACTCAGAAAAACAGAATAACAATATTACAAGCCTCACTGACTTACCAGAGATGTGTGGTGCGATTCCACACCATCTTTTCCTCCTTCAGAGTCAGTCTTTCAACTACGCCTTTGCAGTTCTCAACAAACTGGCTGCTCAGAGTTTCCTTCACAGATCTTACAACACCTGCAGTAATAAAAAACATTTTAAACATGCACAGTGTAAAACTACTGCTAGAATTATTACCTTACATGAGCATGTTAATTAGTATGATACATACAGTACGATAGAATTTAATAGTAAAAATACACTCCTGACCACAGTAACTTCACTTAGGCTTTCAATGTGGCCCAACAAACCTTCTACGACAGCATACGGGACACATCTTCCAGGAGTTTCAGACAAGATGTTTTTCAAATCCTGGTCAATAGACACTTTCTTGGCTTCCTGTGGAAATAAAACACATCAGATTAATAAATGGAGCATTACAGCCAATCAATTCCCCCACTACTGACATTCACACGACAAAGACGGAGTGAGTTGAAATGTGGCTAACCTTTAATCTGGCAACAGTTGTAGCTCTGCTCTTGTATATGGAATAGAAAAGTGCAGTCAGGGCTGAGCTGGTGGCTAACACCACGATCTGTGCAGTTGAGGTTTTCCCACTGGAGTCCATCCTGTGATTTGCAGCATTCAGTGCTGTTGTGACATGGAGGGGATGAACACTAAGATAGAAAAGTGTCTTTCACTTAAAAATATATGTTTGTTGTTGTTGTTACAAAAAACCAATGGCTGGAAATTTTGAATTCAAATGAAAAACAAAGATAATCACTAAACAATAACATATGACAGAAAAGATCAGCAAATCTGGAACCAGAAAATGTACGGGATTTCATTCACGGTTTGCTTTCTTGACAAAAAACTGTAACAATAAAGCAATAATCATAGTAGATACATTTCAAAAGGGAAATACAATTCCTTTTACTGTGCTAAATTAATTGGACAGCTAGTTGCTTTGTAAATGAAGATTTTACATGCAATCAGCTTTTAAAATCAGATACAAGCTGAAGATAAAGGTACTCAACAGTATTTTAAGTAGTTTAAATTACCTCGCTTTCAATCACACCAATAAAATATATATATAACATAGTACTCTCAAAGTGGCAAAATACTTTGATGCCTTAAAAGTACATTTTTTTTTTCTATAAATAAAAGTTTGAATTCTAGACTTTCAACTTCTATCAGTGTTTTTACATTGTGGTATTACTACTTTTGCATAAGCAAAGGGTGTTAGTATTTCTTCCACCACACACAAAATAACAAGACACTGACTGTGGACAGACTGTAAATGAGCAAAGGCGCTGTTAGATTTATTTAAGGATACACTGAACTGCCTTGATAATAGTCCACAGAGGAAGTCCCTTTTAGAAGAAGCCATGGACTGACTCAGTGGTAAAATAGACATCTTGCTTTTATTGGCTTCCTTAAGGTCATCCATGATCCTCGATCGATTGTATATTGACACGCTTTGCTTGGTGGTGTCCATAAAGTGACACGATTAAACGCTGGCCATTCACCACTAGCTTAATAGACGTAAACACAAGATAACTTAATGCTAACGCTAATTAAATCACCACCTTGATGCTGATATTGCACTTTGTCATATAATGCTTTTGTATGTCATTTATTTTGAACCCTCTTCAACCCAAAAAACGTAGCGTTAGCGTGCAAACCAGCCTTACATTTGTTAAGTGTCACACTTCCTTATTAACTGAGCACACCAACTAGCTAGCTAAATTAGCAGTTTGCTAGCTAGCTCCAGCCAAGTTGACGTGATTTAACCACCCGTTTAAAAGATATTGAAGCGGTCTTGCTACAAAGCATAATAATAAGTAATAATCAGTACTGTTAAAGGATTTGTCAAACCTGAAATTACACACCACGCACGCACTGATGGCAGGGCTTTAACAAGAGCTTCTGGTCTCCACAGTTCAATTTAAACATCAGCAGCTCCTGAAGTGCAATCTTTCTCCCTGCCAGCAGGTGTCGGTGTAGATTCATTTGTTGGAGAGCTGTTGGGATTTTTTTACCCACCCATTTTTACCACATTACACATTTTTACCCACTATTACCTGCAAAAACTGAAAAAGGACACTGATATCAGCTGTACTTTCTGAGGAGAACTAAACGAAACGCTGGTGCATTTATTTTGGTCTTGCCCGCATACCAAGAAACTTTGGAGCAAAGAGCCACAATTTATTGTTGTTGATATTTACCCTCAATTTGCATTATGGTGGCAAAATGTATTGTTTGGATTCACTAAAAATGACAAAGATTTATGTTCAGAATATTATGTGATAAATTTGCTTATTATTTAAACCAAATTTTATTTGCACAAGTCAAAATTCTTCAAAAAGAAATCAAGATTTCTGGAGCTTGCTGCTAACATTAAGCATTATGTTCTTTCAATATCTGAGTGTACAAAAAAAAAAAAATCTGTTAAATCATATGACCTCTGTAAGCTTTACAAGATATTTATTTAATTTTTTTCCTTTTGCCTATGTTTAGATGAAAATGGGCTCTGTCTTTGCCCCATTATTATTATTGATGCAGTAACATGTAAGATGCTGAATCTGGATGTAGAACTGTTCACTGTTGGTGATTATATTTACTATGTAACAATGCATTGTATTTTTATGCTCATAATAGGTTTTTGAATTCTTCATCTGCAAAGTAACTAGTCACAACAGGTATCTGGTGAATGTAGTGGAGTACAAAGTATATTTCCCCCTAGAATGTAGCGAATTATAAAGTAACATTAAATTTAAAGACCTCAGGTAAAGTAACTCAGAATTGTACTTAAGTACAGAAGCCTACTTGAGAACTTGTACCACCACTGCACACTACACACTTCACACAAAAGCAGGTTTCAAGTTGTAATGTATTCACACACAAAAAGTCCCAAATTTGCTCAAAAAAAGCCAACGTACATAAAAAATGCTTTCAGTGTGCTGTTGATGTACTCTGTACCACCACTGCACAAATGGAGGAACTACTCGCAGTAATAATAACACATTAAACACAGTAAAAATAACTTTTGGACAGTCAAACATCCCAAACCAGGTTTAATCATTTACACACATGATCTAATTCTTAGGTTCAAAAATACTTTTTGGTTTAAAGTCCCGAGTTACTTTGAAGGTGTAAAGATCTCACAATTCTTTAGCTCTAAAATAATACCAAGTACGAGATGATATTTGGTGGTGATCACGTGTACTTTATATTCTTTATTTAATTAAGTTGTCTCCTTGAGGGGATGCTTAGTAGCTTAACGATACCAGCACTAAGGCTAACACATTTCACAAAACTTCACAATGGTCAAAGCTGGGATCATATCTATTTATACAATAAAATGACCCACTGGCTCCCTCAGATATAGAGTAAGTGTGAAGTGTAATTGTAGAACTAGATCTCTTTTTAGCTGTGCTCTAGGAGGAAAATCCAATTTAAAAAAAATTAACATTAATGGTGGCTCAGTTTGCTTTCCCCTATTCAGCCTTGCACTTATTATTAATGCCAGGCCTATCACCTCTTTGCTCCTCTGTGCCCAAAACAAATATAAATAATTATTCACTGATAAAGAAATTAAGTAATTGGTCAGATGTACATTATTTCAATCATTAAATGTCTTTATTATGCCCAAGCACTAGAAGTCTCAAGAGAATCAAAATAAGTATTCAAACTTGACTCTAAGAGTGTTTTTCTACTTCCATCTTACATTTACAAATTCTTCTTGTGTCGCTGCAGAGGACATAAAGTCAGTGCTATAATTAAATTAATACAGATTCCAACCCATAAAAATGTGAGGAGGCACCCACAGGCCACCTGGAAGGTGCGATGACTTTCTTGTCCTGAGTTGACCCTCTCAGCTAGCGGCATACAAATTATGCTTTCTTGACTAGTATTGATGGCAGACTGCAACCTTTAACCATGACTATGGGTCTACTTATAACTGCCATCAGTGTACACACTTGCACACATTTGGACAAATGAAGAACTCCAGGAATGGATTAGATGTTGTCAGACAACATAAGGCAGAGTGTGAGTCAGTAGATTTATAACAATGATTTCAGTTGCTTCTGTTTTGATTGATTGCACCTCTTCTCTGTCAAGAACCATATTTCAGCAGAATAACTAAATTTGCCTTTTTTTATTGCTTCTTTGCACATTCTCATTACATCATGCGTATGATGTATTTTTTCACCATGTGATGAGTTTTCAACAGGACGCTGTTCTGAACTAAAATGTTCTCTTTCTTGAAAATCTATGATCCATGCACAGCTAACACTGACTGTGACTGTCCACAATGTCCAAAGAAACATAAAACATATGTTCTACACATTTCTGTCATTTGAGTTAAGTGCAACATTGATCCCTAAATGGAGAAACTATACGCTACTTCAGTGATTTTCTGTGAGAGACACTAGGGACGTCCAGGTGATGGGTTGTATTGGCAATATACTGTGTGTCCCAAACCATTTCTGATTATTTGCTCCAGGTTCTCCAGCTGTCAGAAACACACCACTCTAATCCATTAAAAACACAAGTGGTGCTCAGTGGTGTGAGTGAATAAACCAAAAGTGAACCATGGAGCAAACAACCAGTAGCCAGTTTCAATCAATGATAGCTTGCATCAAAGCAAGAGCTGCTTTGGGTTATAAAAACGTAGCGTACCTACCTATGGAAATCTTGTCCAAACTTAGACTGATACTCCATTTCACTACCAATATTCAGCCTGACATAACCTTCCTACTAGATGCTTTCTAATAAAATTATATGCCCTAACTCATTGTGTTATATTTTACACTGTTCTGCAATCATCTTCTGCTTTTTCGTTGTTTTAGCCAGTGTACAGTAAGCATACGTCATATTTTTTCAACGTGTGATCATGGTTCCCATCATGACCACAGTTTTTTGTATCTTGACGCCTCAAAGTCATTTATTACAATTTCACTTTGACAGCTTAATTCGGAGAGATTAACATTAAAGGATGAGGTTGGAAATTATTATTATTATTATCATTATTATTATTGTTATTATTATTGTTGTTATTATTAACTATTCACTGTGCTCCTCTGAATGGCATTTTAACCACTGCAAAATTATGGGATGTGGTCTGTAATAAACATGGACAATTTGCAGGACCCACATGTTGTCTATGAATATCTGGTGTTTACAGTTTTGTTTATGCACAAATTGAAAATGTGCATATAAAAAGGTTTAGAATGTACCTTGAAAGGCACTTTAGAAGGTATGGTCATCAAATGTAAAGAATTGAGTGAAATAGCCTAATAACTCACAAATGCAAACTGTGATGATCACAAAAGTGTTATTATTTGCATCGGTCAATCCAAAGCTTGATAGCCAGACAAAATATTTTGTCTGCACTGAATCAACTAGATCTTCTCTGAACTACTCTTTAAAAACTTCAGAGGATCAATAATGTAACAGGAAGACTCATCTGGCTGAATCAGTCTGACATAATCAACCTGACATGTGGATGATTAGCCTGCGAGAATTTGCGGCTTGCTCCTGACAGGAAAAAGGGCAACCTTGGTTTCAACCCCTTAAAAAGAACATAAAAGTCCTCGGGGCTTGTATTAAACATTAGTCACCTAGTTTTTTGAGTCTACCTTGCAGATCCTGTGGCCCCTCTGCCCACGTAAATCTCCCACTTCCTTACTTTCTTTGTATCTGTCACATAAGGACTTCCGATCAAATGCAGGCCTGACACACATTCACGTGGATTTCAGACAGAAATAGTGGCTGCAGATGGAGGCAACAGCTTTATGGGAGGAGTGCAAGAGGCGAGAAGTACATCATATGTGTCCTCTTGATGCTTTAGTGTTGAAAGGATGACAGTTGGAATTTGCTGCGACTGGTGCAGATAAGCCTGGCACCTTTCCAAGCTGTGCTCTAGAAAAACTCAATTCCCTGTAAAGCTAATCCAAACATAACTGAATAAACATATGTTGAAATTATAAACGTGTAATTTCCTTGAAAAATGTCAGAGTAATTAAGTGCAATTCAGAAGAAATTATTCCTTAAAAAATTATAAGTAAAAAAAAAACTTTTCTAATATCCGATTTTATTACTTGCATTGTTGATTCAACCTAATACCACCTTTGCACCCATACTGCACTGCTCACAGTACTTTAACATACATGTTATTTGCACTATTGATATTTTTGCACACACTACACTGTTTAATAATGTTACTGTACATATAACCAACTGTAAATATAACCTAATATGTATACATTATTATACTCTGCATACCAAAAGCATTAATGCTGTTTATACTGTACATATAACCTTACATTTGCACTCTCCACTCTCTAACTGTCCACTACTTCTTCTATACACTTTGAATATACTGACAGATACTGTATATTATCTGTTTAATGTGACTCAACTGTACATATTGTAAGATATAGCATCATTGCACTTATCTTTATAAAATCACTATATTTCTGCACTTCAGGTTATTCTAATTGTACCTTATTAGCTCTGTACCCGTACTCTGCATAATGACAATAAAGTTAAATATTATCTAATCTAAAATATAACATCAATCTCAAAGTCTTTATTAACATCATTCAGGTGGCTTTCATGGATTCAAACATTCGATATCTAGGATGGATCAAAAGTCTCTGGGCATCTATACAAAAATGTTCAAGTGCAGTGTCTCTCCTGTAAAACCCAATTGGAATAATTGTACTATTTGTTCTGCTCTCTCACCGTATCGCACAGCTTTTAGCTCTATCTTGGCATACAGTCTTTTCATTCTCCCACTGAAAAGCAAATTATTTGGGAAAGTCTCAGTTCCTTGAGATATATTGAAATCAGCTGGCATCCTGTGACTGGAGGATTGCCTCTGAGGATTACTCAACAAGGATACTGGATGTATAATTAAGCTATTTGACTTTATTATGGCAAGTCTCATATTCTGTCTTTCAAAACTTCAAAATTGTGACACATTTACCTGAAACACATGATGAAACACTAATGATGCTAATGATACTGGGTGTGGGAAAATCCAAAATGCCCAATAATCACAGTGAGAATAAGGGAGGAGAGAAAATGCTGTATTTCTATAAAAGTGTATATTTCATGGAGCTTTGAATTTGAGCTTGGAGGAAGTAAGGAATACTTAGACATTTTGTAAAATGAGCTCATTCTCTTTCTTGCTGAGAGTAACCAGACAGGCTGCTTCCCTCTGTCTTTATGCTAAAGTAGGTGAACAATCTGCTGGCTCCAGCTTGATAGTGAATGGATAAGCATGAGCGTGGTTATCATCAAACTCTTGGCAAGAAAGCTGATATGTCAAAATCTGTTCCCAAAATGTCAAAGTATTCCTTTAAAATGCTCTATATATACCTAGTTACCTATACCTAACTACATTCAAAGGTAAAACAACTAAATCTGCCTACCATCACCTCCAAAGCTCACTAGTTAGCACATTTTGTCACATTTGTTGTTTTAAAAACAACTATTTGTGGTTGTACACTGTTATGTGCCAGACTAGTTCTTTGCCAGACACATTTCTAGCGGAGACTCCAGGAAGTCACTGGCCTGGCTAAGAAATAGTCCCTGTGAAACCACAGTTTGCCAGTTTAAGACAGATTAAATAAACGAGATACAATGTGCAGTGAGCTTTAGAGGTGCTGGTTGGTGGATTGTATTACCTTCAGATAAAGCCAGGCTAGTTGTTTCAACCTGTTTCTCTCTTTAGGCTCAGCTAAGTAAACCTGCTGCTGAGTCTCTTCCTATAAGTACATTTTCACATAACATATAAAAATATTTCCCTTTAAGTACTTCACATCCATATATATATAATTCAAAATTAACGTGTACTAATTGGCTCTCATTTCTAACTTTTCTTAGCAAATTGTATCTTGTTTTTTTGACCTACATATAAACGAATAAATCACTTACTGTGAACTCTTACTTTCCCTATGGTATAGTACAGGAGTAAATGAGGGGGAGTTGACCCTGTCCTGTGTCTGTCTCCTGATTAAAGAAGGGAATGAGCCTCCTGTATTTTGTGTCGCGTACTCTCCCTGTTCGTTAATCTATGATTCACTTGAACTTGGCATTATGTATTCAGCCAAGCCAATGGTAATCTATAGCATGGGAATGAGATGATATCGATCTCTATCCCTTGAGGCTTCTCCTTCCTTTTATTGTAAACAAAGAAATTACTTCGGCTCTAGTGTTCATGGCATTCTCTTATCATTTTTGTGAGACTTGTATCTTTTTTTCTTTGATTTTGTGTAGTCGTGTTATCTATCTCAGCAGTCTGATATATGAAGAGCACGGTAGCCTTGTCTGTCATCATTCCCTCTCTCTCGTTCTTTACTGTGTGCTGGGCTGCCTCAATGCCGCCCTCACGTACAGCTATAAATCAGCCATCTACGAGCTGGGACCTTCTCTGCAAGGCCCCTCTCATTGATTACTCCGCGCTTGGTAAGTGTGGCGTGATGAAAAGAGCCCAATTCAATTAGGCTGCCTTGCTAGACAGAAATATGTAGCATACGCTGCCCTGGATAAAAGGATGTCTTCAAAAGCAACGAATAGAAACTAAGGAGAAGGAGATTTAGGAGGGGTGCCACTCAGATAAAAGTAATTGGATTGCTGTGATAACATTCTGCACCCTGGGTTGCCTGTGTGAGTTGGTAATGGATGTGTATGTCCAACTGAAGGAGAGCGAGAGAGGAAGTTAGAGTTACAGGAAATGAGAACGACTCAGTTGCCAAGGACTGAGCTGGGGATCGGTTTGTAGCCATTTTCAAATGTCAGCTGTAAACATCCACTTCAGCCATGATAATGGAATGGCTCCAGGGATGTCAGTCTGTCACTTTGTCCATAACTTTGATCTAGACTGAAATATCTCAACAATTATAGTGTTGATTGCCGAACGTTTGAACAAACATTGATGGTCCTCTGAGGGTGTAGCCTTCTGACTCTGATGAACACCACCACAAGGCTGACATTTTATTTTTTTCTTCAAATGTCCCCAGAACTATTGAATGTATTAGAATAATGGATTTGCACAAAATTTAGCACAGACATTCATGGTTCTTAAAAGATGTGTTGCTTACTACTTGGTGATCCCATTTGTAGTTTTGGGTGAAACTATTGGATGTTTATTGGATTGTAATCACTTTCTTCATTCACTCTTTCCCAGCAATAGGGAAAAGTGGTATTTTCAGTTAAATGTCAAAAATAAATATAATAATGTTGAGAAATATGTCAACATCTACTGATAATACAGGCACACATTTTTGTACAGATATTCATGGTTGCTAGAAAATGCATCCTAATATTTTTGGTTATGCTCTGACTTCTCACCTACTACCATCATCAGGTCATCATTGCAATTTGTGCAATACTTCAGTTGTCAAATACCTGTAAAACTAAAGACACCTCCCATCAGTCTCAGCTGTACTTTGTGTTGAGTGAATTAATTAAGTTTAACCTAAAGTGGTGGATATAGTAAACATTAAACTTACTAAACCTCAGCATGTCAGCATTGTCATTATGAGTGTGTTAGCATGATGATCTTTACATTTAGCTCAAAGCACTACAGTGTAAAGCCTCACAGAGACTGGGTTGTAGAATTTTAGTCATGCCCCCCCCCCCCCCTTAAAGTAATTTAAACAGATTGTAGAGTTCATGAAGCACTGATGTATTTGCTGAATGTGTAAAATTGACATCAGTTCCAGTGGAAAATGCTAATAAAATGCAAGCAGAAATACTTCACTGTATAATGAGTGTTTACCATGCCAAAGGAACTGCTAGCCTTCCAACAGGATTAAACATATTTATATGTTGATGATATTATGTGCATACACAAGGAATTGGTTTATACGTTTAAAGACGTCAATATTCACCTTAAGTGCAGATAGATTTATTAGAATGCCACACACTCTCTGAGCTGAGAGAACAAATTCATTTTGTTCATGTTACACTTATATTCCTCAGTCCTCACTGTTCAAAGCAGTATACACTTAAAGGTTCAGTGTTTAATATTTCTGAGGATCTATCAAAAATGCAATATAAGATCCATAACTTTGTTTTCAGTGGTGTATAAAGACCTTACATAATGAACCATTATGTTTTTATTACCTTAGAATGAGACATTAGGTGCGTTCGAGATGACAGCGGCTGACTTTCGCTGACTTGATAGTCTAACATGAGCTGCAGGGGCGGGGTATAAAAACGGCGCCATCAAGTCAGACACATTCTTTTTTTTAAATTTTTTTATTGAAAGTATCAAACATGG
Organism: Micropterus dolomieu; assembly: GCF_021292245.1. Lineage (NCBI taxonomy): Eukaryota > Metazoa > Chordata > Actinopteri > Centrarchiformes > Centrarchidae > Micropterus > Micropterus dolomieu. Next base: position 7,152,950 of record NC_060157.1, read on the forward strand.
CTGCACAGAATTTGTTTCTACAGAATAGGATAAGTACAAAATATAGCCATAGGGAGCAGCTCTTCATACAAATAGGAGATAGTTATGTAGTCTTAGTAACAAAACAAGGATGATTTATAAAAGAAAAGGAAACATTAAATAACTAAATTCAAATAAATAACCGGTAAGAAATTATAACATAAAGGGGAGGATTCAGTCTCTGTTCAGCTATTTACCTCAGCTGGGAAGTGTTTTAGGGTTTCATATATTTTTTGTGCTTTAGGATCTTTCAGCATTTTTAAGGATTTTATATATAGTTTAAATTCATTTAAAAAAACAACAAATTTGGGAGATGACTTCACAATTCTACATTTGTGAATGAAAAATTTTGCTAAACATACAATTGTATTACTACAGAGCTCATAACCCTCAGTCCAAATGTTATGTTGTCTCTGGAGATGGAGGTTGGGAATGAGGACATCTGTTGCTTAACCGACTTATGTATATCACACCAAAATGTCTGTATCACCTTGCATGAGAAAAACACATGGTCCGTAGTTTCGATATCACTTTCACAAAATGTGCATGTGTTGTCATCTATACCAAAGTGAAGTCTTAGTAATTCTTTAGAGGGGTAAATGTTGTTCATTACTTTGAAATGTGTTTCTTTCACTTTGGGGGGTATAGGGAGTGATAGATATAATGTTCTTAGTTTAGTAATTGAGTCTTTATCAAATTATTGTAAAATGTTGTTTTTATTTTGTCTATCAGGGTAAAGGTATTCAGTAAAACAATTTCTAATAAAGTGGTTAGTGCATTTTCTATCCAGAACAGAGATTCCTTGAATTGATAGTGGGGCCAATTGTGGTTGTATTGGATGATATGCCAAAATGTTTCTTGTTAGAAAGACAAATTCTTGGGGTAGTGCCCTATATAATTTAGTAAAGTCTGATTTTAAGGGTTGGAAATTATGTTTGATGCAAAATTGTTCATAATTTAAAAAATGTCCGTTGGTATCCATTAAATCAGCTATGGACCATATATTTCTCCCATACCAATCTTCAAAGAACAGAGATCTGTTGCGGTGCAAAACATATCTGTTGTTCCAGAGTACAGATGTGTGGGGTAAGAAGTTATGTACATATAATATTTTCCAATACAAGAGTATTTGTCTATGAAACTCTGACAATGATATACAGTAGGTAATTTGTCAACATTAAAATCTGTTCTAAGAAGAAATTCTAAGCCTCCAATTTTCATGAATACAGCTTTTGGAATACAGTACCAGAAGGAGTTGCTGTGTTTGATCCAAGATTTTACCCAATTTATTTTTAATGTTCCATTAAGGCAGTCAAAATCAATAACTTTGAGTCCTCCATCCTTTGTGTCTTTAGCCATACTGCTTTTCTTCATATAATGTGGTCTGTTTCTCCAAATGAAATTTAAGTTGATTTGGTTGATGGATTTAATCAATTTGTTTGGAATGGCATTGGAATAGGCAGCGTAAATCCATCTCGATAAACATTCCATCTTAGTCAGGTAAATTCGACTTAGTATTGATAAGTCCCTCTGTAGCCATATATTTAGTCTTGACTTGCATTCTTTAATTTTATTTTCTACATTCAGAAGTTGGCTTTGTTTTTGGTCCTTAGATAGGTAAATCCCCAGGTATTTAATTTCTGATTAAAAGGGATATTACAGATGTCTTTCAGTGAAGTGTCGTGTACAGCCAGCAATTCACACTTTTTTAAGTTTAATGTTAGGCCTGATGCTTTGGAGAACTTTTCGATTTTGGCAATAGTACTTCTATTTGGTATCTATCTTTTAAGAATATTGTTATGTCATCTGCTAGTTGGCTGATTATAATGTCTGTGCCAAGTACATTAAGTTTTTTAATATCATTACAGTTTTTAATATAGATTGCTAGCATTTCTGTGGCTAAAGACAGCTGACTGATTTTCCCAGATGGAAGGCTATAACGTTAATGTGGGACAGATGTTTTCAAAGCGGTGCTGAAGTTGTCTGTTTTCTGCTGGACAGGTAATTAACTTTGTTTGTTTCAGACTTTAGCGATGCAAATGAAAACTGTTGTTTGAAAGCTTTAGCTAGAAGCTGGCCATAATCACAGAGAGCCGTGACATGTTCCCCCTGTTAGTGGTGTGAAATATGGATTAATTTCACGGTTCCTACTTTTTCTCCAGCCTGTGGTTTGGCTTTGCCGGTTACTTAGCGAGACAATGAGCTGATCACTAATGTTAATTGGCATTGGCATGTTAGCTTAGAGCATGGAAGCATCAGCCAGCTAAACTTTTACTGACTGGTAGAAAAACATATTGTTAGTTGGATTGGTTTATTCTCCAGCGCTATGCTTTGACTTGTGGTGTTATGTTAGTTGGATTAATTTCATGTAGTGACTCTTTCTCTCTCTCCAGCGCTCTGTATGTTATGTTATGTTCCTGAGAATCAGCTGATCGCTAATTGGCAATAAAACCACAGCTCAGATCAGCCAGCTAAACTTTTACTGCGCTGGTAGAAAAAATATGTAGTTGGTTTGTAATTTCATGTAGTTGTTCTCCAGCCTCTTTTATGGCTTGGTTACGTGGACAGAAATAATAATAATAATAATAATAATCCTTATTTGTAGAGCACTTTTCAAAAACAAGTTACAAAGTGCATTAAACATGTGTAAAGAATAATATCAAAAAAAAAAAGATAAGAGCATGAAAATTTTATATAAAATTAGTAAAATACAATAAAATAAAAGGGATAAAATAAAGTCAAATAAGATCGGGAAAAGCTCTCCCATAAAAGTATGTTTTAAGAAGGGACTTAAAAGAGGGACTTAAAATGCGCCTTCCTGAGACAAACAGTTGATGAACATTATTGGTGATGAAAGGGAACAGCAATGAAGCTCAGATCAGCAGCTAAACTTCACATTTTACTGGCCTGGTGAAAAACATGTATTTCTTTTTACTGCTAATGGTGATATATAACAAGACCGTGTCTATCAAGTGACCAATAATAAATACTTTCCCGAATTTGCATTGAAAAACGTTATTGGATATTGCTTCCCACTATGCACACAAAAATGTAATTTGCACTTTGACATGCTAAATGCCCATTAAAAACGTTGCACCGTTTTAGGTTTTACCACAAGCTGAAATTATGGCTGCCAGTACTACTTTGTGTTTCTGTTGTATTTAAAAAAAATTAGACATTTTGGTAATATTTGCAGATTGCTTATCTAATTAAGCAAAGTGAGAGGAGCCTTGACTCTCACCAGCCAATGCCTTTCTAAACTTCATGTATTATGTGGTTTATAATGGACTGTGGTGCAGAAACAGTGAGGCCTTCATTGTCCTGTTTTCTGTCAGTGGTCATACTTGATGCACTAGATGTGATATTGTTTGAGAATTTCTTCATTTACTTTGGTATGTTAGTCCAGATGAGCCAACCCTCCCAAGATATAAAATAATGTATTACAGGAGTATGAGACATCATGTAGCACTTCATTTCTTCATGTGGCTGTTGTTTATTAATGAAAAAGTAACAATAATATTAAAAAAAACATTTGGTTTTACATCATTTATATAATTTCTTAATATATCTAAAAGAAACCTCATTTCTTGACTGGCACTCTGTTTTATCTCATAGATGACTTCTTTGTCCTGTCTCAGGCACCATAGCTATAGTGCTCGCTTGGGTAGGGGAAGGGGGGTGCGATTCGCAACCCTCACCACTAGATGTCACTAGAACTTACACACTGAACCTTTAAATTGAATGCATGCAAAGATCTGTTATTATATTGATTTTCACCACATTTACAGCTTAAGAACAAGTTGTTTTCACTTTCACTGGCAGAAGATAAAGGGACAGGACACGTAACGCCGTGAAGAGTCGAGACATTTCCTAATTTCACTAAACAGCCCACGTGAGGTAACTCGGATGGCAGATATGCCAAAAGTGAAAACATGCATCCATTTCTGTAAAGGCCAAACCATGATGGATTTCTTCAATTTAGCATATGAGTGTCTGTGGTTAGAAATGAGATATCTTAGATCACAGAGATGGTTTATGGGACCACAGCAGGTTGTATAAAGCCTCTCAATCACACTGTTTGGAGGCTCAAGAACATACTGTACCAGCTCATCCTGGATCAGATCCTGGTTCCACTCTTCAACCACTAAACAACCAACTAGTCTAAAAGCAGTAGTCTCTTAATCATCTCTACAGTGTAGTGTCTCCTTTATGGTGACTGCCCAGACTATTCCCAAACCATTTAATCAGTTTTCAATTTCCAAACAGTTTGGCCACACACCCTCTGGTTATGCATGTGGTTTACAAAAAAGCTCTTTTGTTGGTGTGCATCTTAAGCCACTGAGAATAACAGATAGGAAACAAGAGTTAGTAGAAAAGATCAAATTGCTCTCTCCTAGTAATAATAATAATAATAATAATAATAATAGGAATAAATCACATCTAAAATGAGGTTGTGGCAATTTATTTTTTCTATTCATGCTTTTCTTTAATTCACAGCACACATCAGGGACAGAAGAGGAGACATTTATTTTCCAGTGTTGCCACAGTAACTAACCTCTCAGCAGAGAACTTCATCCACCATCGATACGTGATACAGCACAGCTCTGCGGCGGACAGATGATATTTATTTTGATTCATCGCACCAGAATCCTCCATTAAGAAAGCAGCCACCTTTTTATCTGTCCTTCTTATACAGTGTTTGGCCAGTCACACAGATGTTTGGACACAAACAAAAATAAAGCTAAGGTAGGCAACATTGGAGAACTAGCAAGAGACAGCAACATTTTTAAAGTATGCATCCAAAAAAATCCAACTCCCTCCTTTTAGGCCTCCCTCCAAGTCCATCCCCAAAAGCACGTTTTCATACGCAGTGAGTTTTTTATTTTTTTGTCTTAGCATTTGATTTATTGATTGCTGTGGGCTTGTACAGAGAATTTCAACAAATGTAACAAAAAATGCTTTTGAAAAACATTGCATACCCAAGCTTTAGAAATTATATTTTTGCAACAGCAGATATGTTTTTAGGGAAACATAATGCCATTCATATTCTTTATCAGCACAAGTGGCAAAATGTTGATACTGAATTTATCCTCTTTCACTGACAGTGTTATATAGTTTCCAACAGTATGAAACTTTTTTTATGGTAATGTTTCGGCACTCGCAGCACTTGGTTACGCTTTGAGAAAGATGTTGGTCTTGATTAAATATTAGACAACTTCACTTAAGGTGTGTTCAGATGAAAGCTGAAGCGAATATTCGGCCTTAACAGCCACTGGGAGTACAGGGAAAGGCAGCTAACTCTAGTGCTAACTTGGTTTGTGTAAAGTACAACCGAAAGGTGGAATTGAGTAACACATACATATTTTCAGAACTTACCGTGAAATCCTATGTTTTAGCTCATTTTTCTCCAAGCCCTCTTCTTTTGTGTGCATGCTTACTGCCCTGAACTCATCTACATGGCGCCACCTCTTGGCAACAGGAAGTAAGCCCTGTGATATAATCCTTGTTTGATTTACATAAAACCTTTAGTGTGGTCAACATTCACCTACTCGGACATACCATGTAATTAGCAGGTAATCTCTAGTGCCACATAGGGGACACAGCAAGTGACGCCTGACTCCTTTGTGAGGTGTCCAATGCACATGATAATTCAGAGCCGCATCTATGACCTCTGGCAACTGCACCACGGTCGCAATAAGCCCCAACACACCTCATTGCAGCTTTAATTTCAAAATGTAATTGGCTATGAGTCTAAACGCAATTTGAAAGAGAGAGGGTTGAGAGTTTTACTTCATTGTTTAATTTCAAGAGCTAATTTCAAGTTACAAATATACTGCGACAATTTCAAATGCACAATTTATGATTCATCCTCAGAATCTTTTGATGCAAGTGTTAACAAACTATTTTTAATTTGACACATTTGCCCTTCCTTTTCATTTACTGCTTAATTATTTAGTAATATCACTCCAATGGAAGTTCCAATCCATAATTATGTTTGACCATATATATATATATATACACACAGTATATAGGGTATTTTGTTCAAATTCTGTCTGTTGTGTGTTTCTCAAATTTTCTAATGTAAACAAACAAAATTTACCTACAGCATTAGAGGGCAGTGCATATTTATATTGAGTGGCTATCCAATATTTAATGTTCGTACATGTATTTGATTGATATGATCATTTGATTTACTGTAATACCAGGTTGCAATTTTGTGTTTTGGGTCCCAACATCATTCATCCTCATGCTAACAATGGCTAAAGATCATTCTGTTGTGTCACATCACACTAAACATGAAGAAGTTATGTTTTATCTACGGACTCGACAGACTTTTACAACACAATTAACAAGTCACATAAGTCCACTGAGAGGGAATGACCAGGAGATGTACCCTCTTCCTCAGGTTTACAAGAAACAGAAATATAGTGATACCTCAGTCAGTGCAAAGCTGGACAAATAAATAATGCTTTGGTGGGGAGCCATTTGGAAGCAAAACAACAAAACAGGGAGGGGGTTGAGGGTGCCTGAGCGCTGGGCTAAGTCTCCTGCACTGATCAGCGCTGCATGATGCAGACAACAGAGGAGGAGGAGGAGAGGAAGGAGGAGCGAGCGGGGGAACAAACTGGCTGAGGCTCGCAGCTCTCAGTCTCTCCTCTGAGCTTCGTGAAGCAGCTTCTCTCTGCTTTTCCTCTCTCCCTCGCACACACCGGCTTTCCTACTCTTTTGCCTGATCTGAAAACAGCAAACGCAGCGGCAGAGGGGCTCACTCGCTCCAACTCCTCCCCCACCATGCTGCCCTGGCGAAGGAATAAGTTTGTTTTGGTGGAGGATGAGGCCAAGAGTAAACCCAAGAGCCTGGGGACCGGGCTGACCTACCACTCCATCCTTTCCTCTCTACTGCGCTCCTGTCCTGACTTGCTGCCTGACTGTCCCTTCGACTGGGTGGGCAGCATCTTCCACACCAAACGGCAAAAGGTGCAACTGAACAAAGAGGAGCCCGTTTACAATGTGCGCTACCTGGGGAGTGTGGTCACCATCACTGCAAAGGGAGACGGCTGCACCCAGGAGGCAGTGGCCAAAATCTGGGCGAGGAGCAACTACGGGGAGCAGAGTATCAAGATGAGGTTAACAGTGGGATCTCAAGGCATCCGGATGAGCGCTGACAAATCTGGAAAAAAGAAACCCATCCATCTTTATTCTCTGAACAGAATCACCTACTGCAATGCTGACCTGTGCCGGCCCAAGATCCTGGCTTGGATCTACAGGCACCAGGTCAAGAACATGGCGGTGGTTCTCCGGTGTCACGCTGTCCTGGTTAGCAAGTCGGAGAAGGCCCAGGCCATCGCCCACAGTCTCTACCAGAACGCCACCTCCGCCTTCAGCGAGTTCAAGCGTCTGAAGCGTCAGAGTGATTTCCGGCACTGCCAGCAGCAGCTGCTGGGTGAGGAGGCGGTGCCCCTGATGCCACTGAGGAGGCTGTTGAACGGGCAGTGCCACTACAGACCGCCTGCCAGCAACCCCGGAACCGCCACACGCCTCTGCTCCATCACAGAGGAAGAGGAGGAGGAGGATGATGAGGACAGCAAAGATGAGAGTCAGGACTTGGAGGAACCAGAGGAGGATGTAGAGGAGCAGCAGGAGAAACAGAAGGTTTTAACCACAAACACAGACCCAACTCAGTTATTATCAGAGTTGGACATTGGGGATATTGCCAGATTGGAGCAGTGCCAAATCAATTTTGTCAGTGACAGCAACAACAACACGTTTACATTTATAACCTCTCTTGTGTGACAATAACGCAGTGTAAAGAATGCGACTCTGCAACACTACAGTAACATTCCTCTCTTTACCCTTCATCGGTACCCCACTCAGGCTCCCTCCTGCCCCCGTCCACGTAACGTGAAGTATTTACCAGAAACTTCTCCTACTGCCGGGTGGTAGAGAAAAGGCAGAAGAACGTCCTGTGGGAGTAATTTCTGTTCTGGCCAGATGGCTCAGATGCTGGTTTTGACTGTAGCAGCTTGGGAGACTGCGTGTTTACAAAGAGGCCTGGTGATGCACAGACTAACGATAGCACAATGACGAATGAGGACAATGGTTACAGAAAACACGAGCGTGCTGACGTTGAGATCAGCGACACCGGGGTCACATATTGATCACAGCACCAAGCCGGATGTGTTTATTAGTCCTCTATCTCTTATTTTTGTGAGTATAATCAATGCCGTGTTTGCCAGCAGGGACACTTTTCGGATCGACTATTTTTTCAGGGAGGTTCTTTGTAAATTTGTGTAATTTTTCTAATATGACAATCCTCAATGAAATTGTTCACAGACTGACCTTTCTGAGTGCTTACAATCAAGTGGAGAAGTTTATTACGGTTTTACTAATGAGTCAGCCGACTAATAAATAAGGCTATAATTTAGGAAGCAAGCCATTGAGTCGACATGTTTATTGCTGTCATTTGTTACACTCCTTATCATTTATGCATGACATGTCAGCAGTAACCTTTTTGTGCTGAGCTTTTTTCATGTGACATCTTTGATCCTTCTTTTAAAATGAACACTGTGAAAAATGTGTGAGCAAGGACGAAATACACAACTGTTCATGCAGCAATGTCTAATGTATGTAGTGCATTTTTATATACCCATTTCTGTGTCACCTGGTTTGCCAAAACAACAAGAACACAAACAGATCTCAATTTGCCATTGCTGTGCTCTTTTTAGCCAAGTTTTGTTAATGCAGTGTTTCCACATGAGCCCTTGCAAAAATACAGATGGACCCTTACAATTTAACACAAATTGTTTTGAATATGACTTTAGCTAATATCCTGTTGATACTATATGTGCTACTGTCTAAATATGCATTGTGATTGAGATTATGAGATATGAGATTAAGCTATTTATTTACCAAATATGTTGAATAAAAATTACCCTCACTTTGGCTTTCTTCTTGAATCTCGGAGGGAGGGTATTTCGAGATGTTTTCAAAGATTATTTAAATGAATTCAACAACTCTGCATTCCACCAGTGTGAATTTGCATATTGGAAAAATATGTGTAACTTACACTTCAAAGACAAAAAAGACCCTAGACTAGCATAATCTACAATAAGAAAAGACACACAATGTCAGATATATGCCAGAAAGTCCCATTAGATGTTAATGTGGTTTAAAACAGTTCTCAGTCTTTTGCTGTGAGGGGAGCAATTAATCACGGGATTGAATTGTTCAGGAAATGAACATAAAGCACCTGCATCGGTAGCACGGCTGTCAGCCTCTGACAGGAGCAAGTGATCCAAAACGGGGAACGGGAAGTTGACTCAACCATCAACCATTTTACTGCAAACATCAGCCATTTTAGTGATGACGGAGTCTTTAAATTTTTTTTACTGGAATCACACAAACATCATCATCAGCAAGTGACGACATTTATAACATGCCAATGACACATTTATAACGGAAACATGTTAGAATTGTGGTGTTTTGCAGTCAAGCACAGTCATCAACAGCTCTGTCTTCGAACAACAATTAATACATTTTTATGTTCCAAATCATATCATCACAATATAACATTGCAGTGCAATCAATATTTTAATGCCCAGTGAAATTATTGATGTTAAAGCTGTTCATAAATTCCGTTTAACTGTCTTACATAACAACATCAAAAGCTGTTTGATATGACAGAGTCCTCATTAAGAATTCTGTTTTTGAAGACGGATAGGTGCTGCTGCTCTGTTGATGAAAACGGAATCATTTTGAGCTGTTTTGAATTTCTGAAATGACTGTTCTGAAGGGATACTTTGAGCTGGAACCTTTAAGATCAATATTTTTCTTTTCCTCAAGCAAACTACATCTGAGAAAGAACAGGTTCTAATGTGAGAAGAATTCCTGTGTCCTTGCCACAGATCCACTCACAGCAAGGATACTGGCAGAATATGAATACTAAGAGAAACTGTATGTGTTTTTATTGCATTTTAATCTCCAGCTATTTCGACAGGCTCCTGTTCTGCAACAACAAACAGTCATATTCACACACGGTGCATGTGTGATGAAGTCAGACATGAAGTTTTTGCTCGCTGACATTCATGCAGAAATGCATTGTGTTTGACATGCTGCCAGTGCTATCTTAACATGGAGTGGTTTGCAGAGGAGCATGTAAACACAACTCTTGTCAGGCAAGCAGAAGAGAGGGAACAGATGGCAGCAGCAAGGTGCACGCTGGGCTTTATCACATTCATCTTCCAGAATAACAAGGGCTCAAGCTCAGATCCATAGCTTGTTGTGCTTTGTCACATCATCAGCCACAGAAGGACACTCTGAAAGAACACGGAATATAATCAAACATGGCAGACACTGGCCTGTCAAGTATCACATAAAACCACGCTGTGCCATTTTACAGCAGGGTGTCTTTGGAGACCCCAAAAGCTGTTTCTGCCTGAACACAGCTGGTCAATCCCCACACAGCGTATGTGAAGCAAACACAGGGAGATGAGTGACAGCGCCGCAGGCCCACTTGTCGCCATCACAACGAAGAGGAGTGGAGGAACAAAATGTTGTGTACCAGAGCAGCTGGCGGCAGGTGGCAGTCCGTTTTCTTCCAGTGAGAATTGTACCAAAAAAATGGCACTGGATCAATGAGACTGTGCTTGTTAACACACACACTTTTTTACAGTCTTATTATGTGCGTGTGTTAGAGTTTATGCTCCCAAAAAGTCAAATTACTTTGACACCAAGTAAGTACTTTACTAAGTTAATGTTAGGGAAACATTGTGGTTTGGATTAAAATGAGTTCTTCCTTACTGTTAGGGGACCTCCGTTGTCATGGTTACAATAATAAACGCTAGGTTAGGGGTAGGGGGTGATCAGTTGGAAATGGGAAATGAACAGCTGTCTCTCTTCAATATTTTTTTACCCATCCTTCCATAGAAAAACTCAAGGAAGCGGCTGTGCACTGCTCTTTAACAGACGTGGGGAAGTTAAAGGTACAAGGTGCAAGAATTAGGGATGGGTATCCCTACTCGATACCTTTAAGGTATCGACCGAAATAGCCCAGAATTGAGTAGTATTGAAACATCTCCAGTCAAACCGGCACTTCATTCGATACCTTTGTGGCAAAAAAATACTATTTGTATGCCTTTGCTTGCAGCAACACATCGAATGAAAGAGAAGGGCACACATTTTTTGTTCTTTATGTCCCTGCACGCGCCTGGTCCCTGCATGATTATAACAGCCCCTCAACCTTCGGCTGTCGTCTCAGGGATGTTCGTCACTGTGGCAAGCTTGGCTTTCCATTGATTTCATCTTCTGGTATCATTTAACACTACTCTGTACATTTTTATTTGATATTCACATCACTTCGCAGCAGCAGTGATCAGCTGATTATACTCATAAAGCCTCCGGCTGCAGCATGTTTAAGCTGACTCCTTACTCATTTTCTTTTTGGTAGTACTTTTTGAAGACCAAAGAAAATATTTTTATTTGAAAATAATGCTAATAAACACAATGAATAATATAAAACAAGGTAAGTCATTGTTTTTACATGTTTTAAATAAAATGGTATATATATATAAATATATATTTTTAATTGAAATGGTCACATTTAAATTACAGCTAAATAAAATGTACAGGTTTTAATGAATGACGTGATATTTACAGTAAATATCATAAAAATTAAAAAAAAACCCCACCAATTAGGCTCTCATCTGAAAAAATCCATATAGCATATCAAAATGTCAATACCTGCATCAACCATCAAAGTGTCCTCAGCTGCTGATTAATTGACCTACTTAAGCCACTTTGTTCGACAAGATCGCTGTGTCTTTTCATGTTTCAGTGGGATGGTGACACAAGATGGCAACGTGCGCTTTGCTGATATTTGGCACCATATGTTGTTGTGGGTGTATATTAACATTTAAAGTGCTAGATCCCAAAAATAACATGAGGTGAATTTTTAAGATGAATTTCCAGACCAATACCGTATTACAACACAGGACGGCCGGGGCTAGCTTGTTAGAATGCTAACTTGAAGTTGATTAAGTTGATTATTATTATTAACTTCAGTAGATATGCAACCCAATACATAGACATCTTTGACATAACTTCTGAACTGTTACTTACTGATAATGTTAGTTCACTAAAATTCTATCTTACACATTGTACCTTTAACCAGAAGTACATAGTCAAACCAGCCAGTTTTTCTTCATCCTTGAAGCTAAGTCTAGTGTTGGGTCTTCTTTTTTTCATTTTGATGCTCCAAACTGTAATGGGCTCATTACTGCCCCTAAAAACACCCACTGCTAGTGGATGGTTTTCCACCTAATGGTCACAGGGGGCAACAATGAGCCCATTCCAAACTCGAAAACAAACTTCAAGTGACACAAAGATGAGATTCATGCTTAATCTGAAGTGTTTTCAAATAGTATAGCTGCAAATATACATCTAGGCTAGGCTAGTAACTTCTATTAAAAAAGTAGCACACAGCTGCTTCCCTAAGCTCAAGACAGTCTTGAAGCAGGCTATAATACCTTAACCTAATTTCCTCCTTTGCTTTTGTCATAATTCCTAGATGGCGATCCTAGATGGCGCTGCGTATAGCTGCCTTGGTGTTAGGTCCCCTATGTTTTGTTTTTTGTTTGAATTCAGTTTCGGCTTTGACTCCTGGAGCTCTTTCACCAGAGATGAGCTCATGAACATCAGGGGAACATCTCCAGCGGATATATTTCCCACTTTTCTCACATCATCAGTGGAATTATTGGACATTTTGGTGAAGGGCACGCTCACTGTTGCTCAGGCTGTGAAACGCTGTAGTAGAGAAAAAAGCCGTGTCGCTCGTGTGTCTCCACTGGCGGTGGAGGTATCTGTTTTTATATTAACAGTGGCTGGTGATTCAGCATCACTGTTCTCCTGATCTGGAATATTTTATCGTTAACTGTAAACCGTTTTACTCCCCCCGTGCTTCATTCACTCTGGTCGGTGTTTAGATTCCACTGCAGGCCAACGTGCACGGCGCACAGCGCACGCTGGCCGACCAGATACTCTGTGTGGAGCAGACAAACCCAGACTCCATTGTAATTGTTCTTGGTGACTTTAACAAAGGAAACCTCAATCAAGAACTCCCCAAATATAGACAGTTTATGAAGTATCCAAGCAGAGAGGGAAACACTTGCTGGATCACTGCTATACCACAGTAAGCAGTGCCTATCACGCCGTCCCCAGTGCTCCACTGGGACATCCTGATCACATCATGGTCCACCTGATTCCTGCATACAGGCAGAAACTTAAACTCTGTAAACCTGTGGTGAGGACATCTAAGAAGTAGACCAGTGAAGCTGTAGAGGATCTTCAGGCGTGTTTGGACTGCACTGACTGGGATGTTTTCAGGACAGCTACCAACAGTCTGGATGAGTTTACTGATGCCGTGACACCAACACGCACCAGGGTGAGTTATAACAATGACAAACCCTGGTTTACAGCCAAACTCGGATAGCTAAGGTTGGAAAAGGAGGAGGCATATAGGAGTGGGGACAGGGCCGGGTGCAGGGCGTTAAAGTACAGGTTTAGCAAGGAGGTGCGCTCTCTCCCCCGCTCTCTCTATCTCAGAAAGGGATGTCAACAAACTATTCAGGAGGCATAAACCCTGTAAAGCAGCTGGACAGGACTCTGTCTCCCCATCCACCCTGAAGCACTGTGCTGATCAGCTGTCTCCGGTGTTCACGGACATTTTCAACACCTCACCGGAGACATGCCATGTGCCACCCTGCTTCAAAGCCTCCACCATCATCCCTGTCCCCAAAAAATGTGTTTTGCCACCTTAAATACATCAAAGACCCACTCCTGGACCCCCTGCAGTTCGCCTACAGAGCAAACAGGTCTGTAGATGATGCAGTAAACATGGCCCTTGACTACATACTCCAGCACATGGACTCCCCTGGAACCTACGCCAGGATCCTGTTTGTGGATTCCAACTCTGCTTTCAACACCATCATCCCGGCCCTGCTGCAGGACACCAGTTCCCCTCATGGCTGCGTTCTTTCACCTCTGCTCTTCTTCCTGTACACCAACAGCTGCATCTCCAGTCACCAGTCCGTCAAGCTCCAGAAGTTTGCGGATGACACCACCCTCATTGGGCTCATCTCTGGTGGGTATGAGTCCGCCTGCAGGTGGCAGATTGACCAACTGGTGAAGCCAGAACAGTCTGGAGCTCAACACTCTGAAGACAGTGGAGATGGTGGTGGACTTCAGAAAGAGCCCAGCCCCAGCCTCCCCATCATCCTGTGTGACTGTGTGGCACCATCATCTCCCAGGACTTCAAGTGGGAGCTGAACATCACCTCCATCACCAAGAAGGCCCAGCAGAAGATGTACTTCCTGCGGCAGTTGAAGAAGTTCAGCCTGCCAAAGTCAATGATGGTGCACTTCTACACCGCCATCATAGAGTCCATCCTTACTTCTTCCATCACCATCTAGTACGCTGCGACCACTGCCAGGGACAAAGGCAGGCTGCAGCGTATCATTGGCTCTCCAGGTCACTAAAGGATCTGGTCAATCAGGACCAAAACCTCTCACCACAAAAACAGCTTCTACCCTTCTGTAGCTAGCCTCATTAACAAGGCCCGGGCCCCCCACTGCCCCACTGCCCCCCCCCCCTTTCAAATAATACAAATGTCTCTGCATGAGTAAATATTATTTCATTTCATTTCTTACCATGCACAAACCTGGCACATTGCACATATTTGTCGTCAATCGTTGTTGTTTCATTGTTGCAATATTGTCTTCCGTTGCAATAAGACTGCACAACACAAACCACAGTAATGCACACGTAAATATCTGCCACGTTGTTCTTTCTCTGCAAATAATTGTATTATTTTTCTGTATTCTTTTATTATTCTTATATAACTTGCATTTGTTTATTCCATATTTGTATATTTCTACATTTATTTATTTTGAATGTATGTTTCTGTACATGTAGCACCTCATCACCAAAGCAAATTCCTCCAATGTGTAAAACACTACTTGGCAATAAAGCTCCTTGTGATTCTGATTCTGATTCACTAGAAGACTTTGTCACTTGAATGTAAACATATGTTGTTTTAGGGCACTGATTCTGAACATTATTCTTACATTATTTGATGCTCCTATCATTTTACAGTCGAAGGAGAAAACTTGAGTTAGAGTTACAAGTTCAAATGATCAGACTCTCAAAGTTAACAAGTATCATTTCCCATCTCATGCATATCTTATAACACATTCCGAGAAAAGAGTTGCACACCTGGCAATTTGCAAATGAGATGCTCTGTGTTTTGCCGCTCAGCAACACTCAAATCACACAGACAGAGGATTCTCTGTCTCTGTTGGAACAAATAACAACACTGCACTCTGACATTCACATAAAATGCACACTCATGAAATTCTTTTGGTTTGACAGCTTCTCCATATAGTCATTAGCCCAAGTTGTCAAATAATCTCCTTGGGCCACGACTGTTCCTGTACGCTGCAGTCCAGACCTTTGCAAAAAAAACAAACTCAAAAACCTTGAGTGCCAGTGAGCATAACTATACAGCTAACTAATTCACAAGAAGCAGGGATTAGTTACTGCCATTAAACATTTATGGTTTTATTCCATGAAAACATAATAAGTAACGCCAAAATTGTCAGATAATAAGTCTGGGATGAAAAATCATGCCTCGGGAAATGCGGGCATGCATTTAGTTTAATAATGATTTTCAGAAAAGTGAATAATATCTCCTTCATCTCTTTTCTCCCTTGAACAGTGCATGCTTTTTGTAGCAAGGCTAAGGTTGCAGATACATTTATGGTGGTGAAATGACTGAATCATACAGTCTTGAATAGTGTTTCAGTAAGCTTCAATACTCATCCCTGCGTTCCTTTTAGCTGCAGAGTTTATTGAAAATGAGCCACAGAAGACATTCCCTGGCCCCTACCACTATTCCACTATTAAACCTGTTTAAATTACCCTTTGCAAAATTGAAACAAGGGTTATTTTAAGATTTTTGGTAATAATGTTCCGCAAAGAAGAACAGCTAATTTTATAAAACCTGCATGAAGAAATTTAATAACACCTCCTGATGTCTTATTACCACACGCTACAGTACAGGAGGATTTGCAGGAAGGGTGCATGTTGTCTCCAGACATCACCACATTCATTACACAGATTCATTATGAACAGTATCAATAGCCTTGGAGCAGAGGTTTGTGTTTTCATTGTGTTACTTCATGGCATCCAATTGGATTGTCTTTGTAGGGGTCGGCTTAAATTGTTTTGTGTTTGTTGTGCTTGTGCGTCAGTTGCTTCTAACTAATTGTGATGGTGAGATGTTATAACACGTTGCATCAACCTTGACTGACACTTAGTGCTGTCATGCTGACATCAACAGTGCTCACAGAAAAACAAAGATTTTGATTTAAGTCAAACCTCAAATGTTAAAACTAGAAAACCATGGGGAAAACATGATGTGAATATGACATTTATGTTTGTTTGATGTATTCATTTGAGGAAGGTTACAGTCTACACATTTCTTTTTTGTCTTTTCAATAGAAGTTTAAGTCATGTGCCTCAAGTCTATTTCTATTACAGTTAATCACATTATATTTTTATCAAAACACAAGAACACTCAGTTTAGTGATGTTTCAACTCCCCCCCCCCCACACATTTCTTGGGTTTCCACTCCGATGTGGCCACCAAAACCTCTATGGCTCCCTAAAACTCACAAAGGTTTTCTATGAAATCAAACAATAGAGATTTAAAGTGAGCTTTAGAGGTGCATTTTAACCATTGGCACAAAGCCAGGCAGCTATTTTTGTTAAGTTTAACTAACCATCTCCTGGCTGTAACGTCATATTTAACAAACAGTTATGAGAGTCGTATTAATTATAATTATATTCTATATAATTAATATTCTCATCTAACTCTGCAATAAATCTTACAAGCATAAGCTTTCAGTGATATTTCAGATGATTAACATCCACTGGGTTGCAATAATGATAATGTACCCTTTCAGACGTAACACATAATCCCTCATAAAACCACAAATTGTTGTTCTGACATTTTTGCATGAATAAAAATAAAATGAACTATTCCTTTAAGAAATAGGAGACACAAGTTCAATGAGATCAGTGCCAGAATGGATCAAGTCTTTCAAATATGGCGAGGTGCTGTTACATTTCCCACATGCCTTTCCTTTCACCTTCTCCCTTTCTTGAAATGCCACTATCTCAGATTAATAACATCCACTGGGTTGCAATAAAGATAATGTACCCTTTAGATGTCTTCTTTGTCTTTGTTTTAAACCATTGCTACAAATGGACAGAGGAATAACAGTCATGTTATTTGCCTCCTTGCTACAGGCTCCATATGTTTAGCTCTTACAAAACACCAAGGGCAACAAGAAAGTAATTGGCTGTAATTATCATCACATTTGCTGCTATTTGCAGTAACAGTGGAGGTGTATTTGTCATTATACTGCTAGGTCTCTGGGTTCATCCTGATGCTGCATGTTAAGCTCTCTGATGTCTTAGTAAAATGCATGACTAATATCATGACAAAACAGAAGCACTTTGGAGAAAGTTTTGTAAAGTAGAACAAAACAAGGCTCCATCAAAGAGAAAAAAAATCCTATTTACCCCCGAAGCATTTTGTTGGACAGCGAGGAGGCAATCAGTCCAGCACACGTTTGTTTCCAAGTCTCCTATTACTTGGGGAACAACGTACCAGAGAGCAATCACTTAGGCACACACACAAAACAAAGTCATAAAAGAAACTGGGCCAAGACACGGACACACATGTACTCGCATGACTGGGGGCATTTCATTTAGGTAGACAGTGTTTGAAGATAAGATACATTTTCTTCTGTCTTTGATGAGCTACAGAGAGTGGCGGGTGGATAAAGGGGAGCAGTAGAGTGGGTGGACTTGGCCGGCATGTGACTGGGTTGGCACATGCCACAGATGAGGCAGTGTATGGATATAGGCCATGGCCCCAGTACCTGAATAAACAAGGACGCACAAAAACAAACAGGCTGGACCTCTGCAGCCAGGATACATTTCAAGCCATGGCAGCTTTATTTTCAACATCACTTTATGCACTGCTGACCAGCAGTGTCTGTAATGTATCGTTTATTTAAAACTAGCTTTCCCTAACAATACAAACAACAAGAGAGAAAATAAAAAATATATATGAAGGTTACACAAGTGCAGACTTGTTACATGTTTATTTAGGAGTAACATAAAACCTATTTATGCATTTCAGTTCTAGAACAAGTGCATCATTTTCCAGTCGACCGTTTATTCAGGGTGTGGGAGTATATTGCAACGGTAATGTATTAATGTATAAATTGTTGGCACACACAATAGATAGAGCTTAAATAGTGGTAATGAATGACATGGGTAAAGTTACACTCTCCATTTTGATGAACGTTACTCAATTATAGACACAACATGGCATTTTTAACGAATTGTATAAAAGAGGGACGGCAGGCATTTGACTGCTATATTAATGCTGTGCTCTGCAAAATAATGTCATAAATGGATTTGGGTCTTGGTTTGCAGATATGTGAGAATACTGAGGTCCAGAAATTGTGTAAAGAGCTGAATGACTAGAACATTTGGTCAATCGTTGATGGTGACATTTAGGACATCTGGCATCAGAAGTGGAATTCATATAATTTTGTGCTTTTTTGCCGAGTAAAACAGAGATGTAAGTTAAAAGCAGTAAATGCAAATAGTTGCGGAGTGAATGCAATCAATAATGAGATCCCAGGTGGAGTCAGGGATGGTCACATGTTGTTCCCAAGCATCTCTAGTATTTGCTGGATTGATGGAGAGTATGTGTGCTGAATAATATCATATAACCTTGTCATACAATTATTGCAAGTCCTCCAGTAGTTGGCATTTTGCTCAAAACCACAAATTCGAACTTCATGGTGGTGCTAGCGGAAAAGCCAGCTGATAACCAAGGACAGTAGGATTCAACTTCTGGCAAGCAAGAAAGTCTGTACAAAAATTTGGAACATGGGAAAAACATCAAATACATGTTTTAATAGAGATTTTAGTCTGGACCAAAGTGGTGGACGGACTTATGAAAGCTGCAAGCACGGTCAAAAAGTTAAGTACAGCGAAAACTCTTGAGGTGGGTTTTCCAAATCTGTGCTACTTTTTTCCAGAGCTAAATTAAATTAAACCCCTACAAAATAATTCGAGAGAAGTTTTTCTATTTTTCTTGGGCTATTTCATCAGTCTAATGTTTCTCCAACCAGAGGTATGGTGTTCCACTTCGATTACCCCATTTGGCGACTTACATGCATGACAAATCCCTCTTGCTCTCTCAGACAGTGCCCGTGTTCATTTGGGATCAGCAGGAATTCATTATAAAACCCGCCAATCTCCACAGGGTGCAACCTTGAAGTGGAAGTTAAGGGAGACGTCATCAGAGAAGGAGTACTTCAGTAAAGTACAAGATAGATTAAAGATGCAACATCTTACTTCAAATGAAGGTTTAGGTCAGGCTGAAAGACATGCAACTGCTTTGATTATTTTTAACAGTATTACATGACACATAACTGCTTGAACATTCAAGAGTCTATAAATGTATCGTGTCATGCATCACACACTCATTTATTCACAGCCAAGCTTTCTTCATCATTTCAGTAGAGGTGAGTGTCCTTGTATCCATTTTGTCAGTTATCTCCCCACCACTGCATGACACGGCAACTGAATATGTTGACAAGAGCTGGAGGGGAATATTGATGTGGTCCCCAAAAGCACCACACACACACACACACACACACACACACACAGTAATGCTAATTCATTTTAAAACTCATCATCTCCTGTGTCTTAATTAGAAAAACAGACAGCCATCACCACAGATCACTCAAATGTTCCCTGAATATCCTCCAACCAATTGCACATGCTGTGCTTGATTTCTTTCATCAAGAGTCTTGATTACCTTTCACAGGTAGAGACTGAATGTTTGCCGTTGGCTCCAGCTGTTACATTGATATACTGTATATCTAACTTTAACTTATCTTGAAATTCAAATTCTCTAACATTTTGTATGACAAACATTGCAGCATATTTGCTGTGCATAGTTTTCCATTATTAAAAAAAAGACAAGAA
This sequence comes from Micropterus dolomieu, assembly GCF_021292245.1. Classification (NCBI taxonomy): domain Eukaryota; kingdom Metazoa; phylum Chordata; class Actinopteri; order Centrarchiformes; family Centrarchidae; genus Micropterus; species Micropterus dolomieu. The sequence goes on from NC_060157.1 coordinate 7,173,100, forward strand.
AACAAAGCAGTTTGAAAAATGTGCATATATCCCAGGACTTAATGGATCTAAAAATGTACAAAGATGTGAGGAAAATGGAGTGAGAGTAGAGGGGAATAACAGGAAGAACTGAATTTTCTGGTGAGTTCTGAGTTCAGTCTCAGTCTGAGCTGCCACATAAACACACACACAAAGGCAGTAGCTACATGTGTCGCTAGTTAGCTTACAGCTAACATCAACAACAGTTCAGTGGTCACAAAATGCCCTTTGGGCTGCAGGGTTATTTTTTGCTACAATACGGCTAATGGCCACTGGAAGCAATTTTGGAAGGCTGAGCGGCAGCGCCTTATCCAGGTCTTCTTATACATCCATGGTCTAAACACACCTTAAAGATTTCATTTCAACTGCATGTGCAGTTTAATACAACAGATAACAGAATTATGGGGACAGCAAAACAAACTATTGTCGTTTTCATAAAGTCAGGCAATAATTGGCCTTTTTTCTTAATTCTGTGAGTGATCTGATTTTATGCTGCACACAGCATGAATCTGTACAGTAGCGCACAGTGAAATGAGTTGGTTACCTCACACAAATATAGAGGCCTTTACAATAAAACATAGTTAGCTTACCTCCAATTCTCTCTGCAAAGTCTGCAAAGCCATACTTCCTAGCAACCTGTGAGTCCATATACGCTCACACGTCTTTTTTTTGGCGCACAGGATGGCACAGATAATTAAGGCAGCACCTTTCTGCCTTGTTAGCATTATTCGGAGCAAACAAACTTCTACCTGCCTCTGAGCTTTCAAACAAATCTTTATTGACAATTGTGAATAGCCAGAATAGCCTGCAGATGGCGCTGTCCCTTTCAGGGTACACCAGTGAAGGAAAAGGATATTGGGCGGAACAGCATAGAGAGACGAAAAAACAGGAAGCCATCTTGTTTTCTGCTTTGCTGACATTGTTTTACCTTGGAATTTTTCTGAAGGTAAATGTGCTGTAAAATGTGGCTTTTCTGATCTGATTGTATTTGTTGGATGTTGCTAGAAATACAGCCAACTGTCTCTATAGCACAGTCTTGTGAGAAAACTGTTGTAATGGAGGTTGGCTTTTATTGTTGCCTGACCATTAAGTAGTTTGTGATTGTTTTCCCGCCACCAGTCTATCTGTAAATAACAAACGCACACCATAAGACAGGCAATACAGTCATCTGAAAATGCAAATCACATTTCTCTGCATTTCATATTGAAGTCATAGTCATATTTTGTCAAGCAGTTATGTGTCATAGTCTCTAGCCTACTAATCAGCTCTAAACCTAAACTAAACTATAACTCATTTGAAAGCCTTGTTCTTGGTCTTTCGCACCCAAGTTGGAAATCACTGCAACCAGTTCTCTTCGTTATAGTGTACCGAGCACCTGGCCTGTACTCTGAATTCTTATCTGAATTTGCAGAGTTTTTTGTCAAATTTAGTCCTTAAAACGGACAAAGTTATTATTGTAGGGGATTTTAATATTCACGTGGACATTGAGAATGATAGCTTTAGTACTGCGTTTATCGCTCAGTTAGATTCCATTGGCTTCTCTCAGAGTGTTCATGAACCGACACTGTTTTAACCACACCCTCGATCTTGTTTTGGTGTATGGTATTGAAATTGAACATTTAGTGATGTTCCCACAGAATCCCTCTTTGTCCGACCACTGTTTGATAACTTTTGAGTTTGTATTGCTGAACTACTCGCCATTGGCAGATGGCCGCCCACCCTGAGCCATGGTTCTGCTCGAGGTTTCTGCCTCTTAAAAGGAAGTTTTTCCTTGCCTCTGTCGCCTAGTGCTTGCTCTTGGTGGGAACTTTTGGGCTTCTATAAATAGCATCATAGAGTACGGTCTAGACCTGCTCTCTTATGAAAAGTGCTGTGAGATAACTGTTGTTGTGATTTGGCGCTATATAAATAAAATTGAATTGAATTGAATTGAATCATATTTTGGAATGATAATTATGGGTTACAATTTTTTGTTGGATGGTTTGCGATCCCACATTTTTCTTATAGCCTGTCCTTCCCAGAAAAACTACCATAGGTAGTTTGTTCAGCACGTAATTACAACCCATATTTACGTTTATTGTGGCCGTTCGAAGGTAGCAAAGGAAGGAAGTAAGGTGACGTATTATAAATAGCAAAACTCCGCATAAGGAGGTAGATGAGGTGGACGGATGCATCAAACCAAGAACGTCCACACAGGAGAATGGCATTTAACTCCCATGTGAAACCAAGTATATGCTGAGTTATTTTAACATTACTGACTTCCGTCACATGATTAATGTGACTTCTGTCGCATGTTTTTATCAGGAAGTGACACGTAGTTATTTTTGTTACATATTTACTTGCGTTAGGTGTTTTTTGTACTCTTAACTCTGGTTATGGTTGCATTTTTTTCATTTCATACAACTTTTGAACTATGAATATGGTGAAAACTCAAGGACGATACACTTTACACGTTACTGTACTAGATAGGTATATGAGGATTAAAGTGCATAGATGACAGGGTCCTCTATGTTTATCTACTAGACAGCTCTGTGCAGCTTTTTATTTCAGCAGAACACTAAATTGTTTTGCTCTGAATAAACAACCTAAAAGATATTTCTGCATCTTATGCTGGTTTAATTTATCCACATTTCCTTCACCTTCCTTCATGAATTGAGACTAGACCTGTCACATTTATCAGCCTTGGAGACGTAAGACAAATTACTTGGACAGGAACTGAGGTATTTAGTTGACTACATATTGGAGAACTATAAGTCTTTAATATTCTGCCTTGCAAGACAGAGAACAGTGTACAATGCGTGTTTTGAAGATAGAGAAGATGATTGAAAAGACAACAATGGAAACACTAAGAGAAAGAATAAAAATGGCAGCTTATTCATTTGAGCAAACATTCACTTTCTTATCTCATTTAAATTACATTTCTTTCCAAGCCCACACAGTTTTCCCCAGACACAGAATCTGTCCTCAGGCTAAGCGTTCTCTCTGGCAGAGTGGTTCTGGCCTTTGATCTGCAAGTGCTAAGCTACTCTACTGTATGCACATTGTCATATAGCTCTTCCCTGCTCTATCAGCTCTGTCCCTGCACACAGGCTGATTGGTAAATAGATTGATGAAGGGGATGTTATGGTGATTTATCTTGACTAATCAAATCAAAAGAAACTGCCAGGTCACTTATGTAATATTAATCAGTAGCAAGGGTTTACTTTGTGCTAATTTGGAGTGCATGAATGTCTGTATTATGTACCATAAACTTACATTTACTGCAGCTGAACAAGTTTTATATTTGTGTCTAAAGTCTGCTTTACATACATTTTATATTGTAAAGAAATATTTAATACACAAGTTGATTTAATATACATAGTGAGAAAAAATATTATTCTTTACTAAATATTTTAACATGGTATACTGGAAATAACATTGTGCGTCATATTTTAATTTTGATAATATCAATCATCCATTGAGAATATAATAGAAAAAGTGACATGTATAATTAGTCAGAAAACAGTTGCCTATTTACATGTCCAGCAGACTCTCTCACTCAGTTTTTGCTCTGTTTTTGGTCTCCACCAACTCCTGAGGGAAATATCTGCCTCTTTAACAGCTAAATGCACCACTATGTTCATCAGCTATTTGCTAACGGTGGCTGCCATTTTGAGTTGGGGAGGTAGCATACAGTGGGATTTTAGAGCCACTTTACTGAAAACACCTGCCTGCTGTGGCCAAAAACAGTGTTTATGAGAGTGAAAGTTGCAGTATCTACTAGAGAGCATTATAACATGATACGCAGGCTATGCAACAATAATATAACATATAACTAATTACACGTTAGCCAACTAATATCTGTGCATTCACACACATGCTGTTCAGTTCAGATGCCGACAGTCCAAGTTAGATGAACTCAAGTATATCCAGCTGCAGATCTAGGGTTATCCGGTCGACATGCATACAATCAATAACTTCAAGCACACACCCTGTGATGGTTAGGGTAAGAGTAATATACTTCGGGGGGCTGTCAGGGATAGTTAGCTAACTAGTTTGGGTTAGCTCCCCCATGCCCAGTCACACAGACCACTGCAGCCAACACAGCAGACGTGACCAGCAACAGCTGAACGATACCGTAAATGTTCGTGCCGCTGTTATTCTATCATTAAATTCTCAGTAATGTTGTAAAATTTGAACCTAAATCAAGATACATCTGGCTCGTGATGTAACATTACAGAATATTCTTGGTTCGTGACGCTTAAAATCACTTTGGAAATAATAAAATATACAACAACAACAGTGGTATGAATTGAAACATTGCTTTATTATTATCATTAGGCTATTATAAATAAATATTTGCTGGAATTATAGTATTAATATACTATATTAATAATATGTAATTTTAGTAAATATTAACGCATAATGTACACTGATAACTACGTTGACACTCTTTTTTTAACGGCTCTTTTATTTAACGGCTATGCATGGGCCGAGCAGCCAAGATAAACATCATCATATTTTGTGTGCGGTGGCTTCTGGGACAAACCATATATGGAAGTTCAACTTCCGTCAACTTCTGTCACGTTTGTCTGCAGGCTGCAGCTGGACCCTTCTGAACAACTAGGGCAGTGGCACATGTAAAGGACCCCTTAGTTACCTTACTCACTGCCTGACCGAATTTCCAGACCATACGTTATGCAACTATGCCACCTGCTGGCGGAATATGAGAGTTCGGAACAGTAAGGTTGTGGGCTGGAAAACCAGATAATTTGCTTAAAGTCACTAAAAACTTACGTTAGGGGAAGTGAAGTCATAGGCCTAATTCTAATTCCTGGGTTTGTTACCCCTTACACAAACAAGTATAAAACTATTGATTTTAGCCGCTTTAAACATTATTTGCATGATGATAATTTCTCTCTCTATAAATTATTACAAAAAGCTCACACTGTCCCATCCCATGCTCAGAAATAAGGTAAATATAAAGCCGTATTCTTGAGCATAATTTTAGCCAGTAATTATACAAGGTGCATCAATGATAAAAACATTCAATGCCAGTCTTGGTTTTGCATATTCGGTATACTGTATCTCCCATATTACTCCCTATGTTGAGTCTGTGTTTCTCAATCTGATGCAGTTCTTTTTGCTCAGCTTCCCAGTGAATACGGATGAAATGCCATCTGCCGATATGAGGCAAGCAAGAAACCCTGTAGGCCAGACAGGTCTGTGAGGAAGTTTAGCATGGCCAAGGATCATTCCAATTTAGCCATGAATCAGGCTTTGCTCTGCAGAGTCTTTTTATCTTCCGAGGGACTCTTTAGGCTGAGACAGCTGCCGCTCTGTGCTCAGCAGCCACAGAGCTGTGACCCTAGGCTCCACAACAGAGCTCACAGCCTGACAAAAATATCAGTATCTAATGACAGAAGAACAAATTTAAAGTCTCATTTAAAGGGAAAGATTAGATTTAGAATGAAAAAGACAAGCTATTCTAAAAACGACACTACTTACCCAAGGTAAGTACTTTGTAAGTAAGTAAGTCAATACCCCCCAGACGTTATAACTAAATAAAACTGTAACGTTGCATGATCAACAATAAAACTGTAACCTGTTTGCATCCAACCTTAATAATTAACGTGATGGCAGCCAGCGGGACATAAATGATTACGTTAATCAACCACCACAAGTTTGGCAAGAAAACAAGAGCTCATTCATCTTTTAATTACGAACGACAGTCAGACTAGGTCGTAGCTAAAGCAAGAAGGAAGCTAACGTTAGATAGCCATTGCTGTGCTAAACATGTTTACTAACCTCAGGTTACTAACCTATTTTGCATTCAGCGTTGTTTGGGCCTTGTTGTATGAAGTTTTAAAAGCCAAAGTTTATGATGAATGGTGGAGCAGTTGCCGGTGTTTATTGTCCTCACTCATGTGTGGCCACGTACAGCAGATACGTAGTATGTGTTATGTAGGTAGGTTATAGGTAACAGCAAGCTCATCAGACGTTTCCTAAAAATAAACATTCTTCACGAGTCCCGCACTCGAGTCCGAGTCAAGTCTGAAGTCTTCTGAGGAAGAGTCTCAAGTCAAGTCTGAAGTCACTGTGTGTGAGACTGAAGTCGGACTCGAGTCCAAACCTCAAGCTCAAGTCCCCGTCTGTGACTCCTGATAAGCATTTTCAACCGTTTGCGCAAATGTACACAGTGCAGTGTCTATTTACCTCTAAATTGGACCATAATTTACAAAATGAGCATTCTGTATTGAAGACTTGAAACTAGCAATTGAGACTCATTAGAAAAGTGTTTACTGAGGTAATAAATCAATTGAGAAGTAGGATCATTTTGTCATTAAAGGGACTATATGTAGTTTTTCTACTAAAATGAATCCTTTTTTTATTGCCTGTGTGTGCAGGGGTTGTAATCTGACATTAAAATGATCCACTTGCCAGGTTTGGCTATTAACTCTGAAGGCAAATATTCTTATTCCTATTTGAAGGCTCTGGGTCGGATTTTCCGTGAAATCCAGTGACAGACACCTGCATGCGCGCTCCCGAGCCTCTCGCTGTGTCTACTAACTTTGCACTCAGCAGCGACGACACTGCAACTTACGACATGGAGTCTGCTAACACTAAGAAACGACCTGCTCCCAGCACAACACAGAATCCAACACAAACTCCACATAAGGATAAAAACCAACAAAATATTTTATCTGCTGAAGCTCGTCAGGCCAAACATGAATCAGATCGACTTCGGACGAAAACACGGATCAACATTGGCAGGGCTTTTGAGTTTCTACCATGTTGTGTGAAGCTGGTTCCCTACCTGTCTATAGCCACTCTCACTTTGCCTTTTTTAAGAAGTACTGTGCCAATATGCTGGTGTCTCGCTGCGCTGAATGAAGTAACGTTACGCAGCCGGTGTCAATCCGCCTCTTCCGAGACGGGAACGTTGAAGTAACAGAGCCTGAACATGTCTGAGTGAAAAGCCACAGCCTACATGCTGGTGTTTCTGCATTTATTGCAGGATTTCTGTATGAAAGCAGTTGTGTTGCGGATTCTGCTCGCTCATGAGTTCAAGCGAGCACGTGTATGAGCACACGCCTGGTTGCAATCTTAAAACCGCACATCTAGTGGCCACTGGAAACTACATAATACCCCTTTAAGTCCAATGCAATGGGACTTCTTTTTACAACCAGTGGAGTCGGCCCCTGCTGTTTAACCCCTTAACGCCTGAATTTTTTTGCGATCAAAAAATAAAAAAAATTATTTGTGTTTTCATTTGCTTTCAAGCTGATGTTAAATTAAGTGAAGATTGTTAATTTGTCTTTAGAACATAGAAAAGATATAAATTCAGGTATGTGTAGGTATGATGCAAATTAGCGACAACAGGCATAAATGAGAAACCAGGGCCTGCAAAAGGTTCCTAGGTTCGTATCAAATATGCATCAACAGGCATTGGGGGAATCCATGTGCTATTTTGGCTTGCAGTCTGCAAGGAAGAGGTATGATGCAAATTCGCGACAATCGGCGTTTAGGGGTTAAGGCACTTCCGCAATGGCTTCACTTTCCAGACCTGGAGGTTACCACTTGGTTGCATATATATGTTCACCATCTTAGTTTAGCATGTTACCATGCTAACATTTGCTAATTAGCACTCAACACAATATACAGCTCAGGCTGATAGGAATGTTGTTTTGCAGATAATTACTATAATATGTGTATGTACAAGGCTGAATTGCATATTGCAGCGGCCCGGGTTTGATTCAGCCTGTGGCCCTTTGCTGCATTTCGTCTCCACTTTCTCACTCCCTCATTTCCTGTCTATCTCAACTATCCTATCTGCAATAAAGGTTAAAAAGCCCCAAAATATATCTTTTAAAAAAACACAAATGTCAAGCTCATGGTGGCACCAAGATGAAAAGTCAGGGGATCACCAAACTACTCTGGGCAGCATGCCCCATGGCAACCTGTCCCAGTTGAGACATTTCACTAAAAAACTAAAATGTCAACCTCATAGTGGCGCTAGAGGAAATCAAAATCAGTAGACTTTATCCTCTGAGGACCAGAAAGTTCTTTTGGAAAATGTCGGAAAGAAAAACACCCCAGTGACCTCAATGTGCAACTGAATTCTCTCACCTAATGACATCTGTTCATGCCGTATTCAATAGCAGCTCTGCCTGGAGGAAAATCTAAATTGATGCCCAAATCTCACCACGTCCCTCTTCTACTGATAACAAGGATGGAAGTCAGTTACACACCATACACTGAGTGAAAACCCTCACATTAAAATGTCATCACAATGTATAAAGAAAGAAAAAAGTATGCGACAACAACCCCACTAATTGTTTGGAAATGCAAATCTGACAGAGAGAGATAGGCTGAGAAGCTGTTGTCTCCACTGTCGTGCGTCTGTGTTTTGCTGGCAGTCTATTGCTTTCTGGGTGTACTGAAAACAATTACCGAGAGCGAGAGTAGCAGGATGTACCACTAACAAGGTATTTAACAGCAGAAAATGAATGCTGCAGCACACACCAAGCCACCTCGTCTTCATTACTCATCCATGTACACTATTTGCCAAAAAGTGGAAGGAATAGCCCAGTATGGTACAGCCTCTGTAATGACCTGAGAAGAACAACTCATCTAGACCGCTGTGGATAAGTGTGAACTATTACATGACACTGAAAAACATAAATTAGCATGAATACATTTTGGCTATGGTCTTGGACACAGGCTCAGTATTTTGTTAAATGATGATGAATCTAAAAATGCTGGAAACCAAAGAGCCAAAGCCTCCATCTGTGAAATCATCAAGAGACCAAACTTGAAGTTGTTCCACTAATAATTAATGGCGAGAAGGATTTTTTGGGGGGACTCAGAGTTTAGCTGAGTCTCATACATCCAAATAAGCTTTTATTTTAATCTTTTTTTAACTGTAGTGCTAGAGGCTTTGGACTCAGAAAAAAACATTGTTATCTCCACCATTTTCATTCATTGTCAGCTAAGCAAATGTAGGACTTGACTTTTTGTTGTATCACGAGGCATTCTTGGCTCCCTTTGCTCTTGCTTGGAAGAACTTTTCATGTTTGAAAACCACAAATTACTTACCCTCAGGAAAAGTCTAAAATCCACATAAACAAGAAATAACATACTTTCCATTAATTATACCACTGTCTTTTTCATGAGTTTCAATTGAATTTTAGTGTAAATTTATATCAGTCGTTCAAAATTTGCTTTTGCTTTTGTTCCCACTAAATAAAAAAATGAAGGCTTACTCATCAGGCAGGCGACATGGCTCTGAGCCTCCACACCATATGCTGAGCTCTCTGAGCATATGTTGTGAAATTTTAGGGGGTCCTGTAGTTATAGCTTGTGAGATTAGTTTCTAATCTGAGTTAGAGGTTTGGCCTTTCCCACAAGGAAACAGCAATGAAGGCAGTCCTTTTTAAAACTTGATTAGCTGTAAAATATGTAAAGAGAAGGCAGAGGGAGCTGCACATAACCAAGAAACTGACTCATCTTTTCCATTAGTCCCAACATTAATGTCAGTTGAGTGACTAGACATAAAAATACAGAGAGTGCCAAACACTTGAATACTGTAGACATAAACCTATAAAACTGATCATTTAAAAAGAGACATATACCATACAAAAGAGAGGGGAGACTTTTTTAAGCCTACTTTTATTTCACGGTAAATAACCCTTTATTGGATATTGGTAGTTAAAATATAAAGCAGCTTTTACAATACACCAGAAGATGTGATACCGTGTTTTAGCGGAGATATGATAACTGTCCAGATAATGAACATGTCACCCAGTTAATATTACTTGATTTGATTAGCAATACTTTTTCCTTGTCAGCTATTGTAATCAGTGGATTAGGCCTATGTGTGCAAGTCTGAGGTTGGAAGTCCTGGAAAGCTATTAGCTGGTATGGAGGCTCCATGACAGCCCACTCCAGAATAAATTGGATCCGAAGGATTTACAGCATACCTGATTGCAGCGGCTTGGGGGTAATGAGAACCTTTTAAAATGAGATTGCCTTTGGGTGGGGACATCACTGGAGGGCTCTAACCTCTGGCCCCATCCCCCACATAGCTCTAACAACACTGCAGACATTTTCAGTTGCCGCGTCCTGCTCCAACTCGTCAGTTGGAATAAGCACACCTGCCTGTCACGGCCACCAGAGAGCCAGAGCCAGACCTGACTTCCATTCAACCGGCCTGTTGTAAATTCGGCAGCAGTCATATCAGCGCTTGGCAGTGGCTGTGGCTCAGCTAATCTCCTGAAGCTTTAAACAATGTGGTTGTCAGAGACATGGCCTGCCAAGCCCCTCAGCAAAGCCTAGTCTCAGAGTGGCAAATGATCCCCAACACTTGACTTTCTTCTATGCTGTGGTGTAGCCAGTGTGCAGAAATGTGTGGAAATGCATATGAGACTTAAGTTAACTACTGCAAAGGAATGTCATTCCTTCATCTTTTAGCTCTGGGGATGACAATGTTTGGCTATAGGTCAGTCCACCACTTTGGTCAAACAGTTATTGGATGGGTTGCTATGACATTTTGTACAGGCATTCATGTTCTACAGAGAATGAATCCTAAAGACTTTGGTGATCCCCTGATTTTTCCTTTATCACCACCATGAGGTTGACATGGTTTTGAGTGAAATGTCTCCGTAACTATTAAATGCATTGTCAAGATATTTCGTATAGTTATTCATGTTCCCCAAAGATTGACTTCAGGGATCCACTGACTACTGTAGTACTGTAGAACAATCATCAGGTCAAAGTCGTCACATTTCTAGTGATGTTGCCAGGGGGACTGGAACTACATTATGTGCAGAATATGTCCAACATGATGATCAAATATCTACAAAACTAATAACATTCAGCTACAGCTTCATGCTGATTAGCAAATGTTAGCATGATAACACTAAACTAAGATGGTGAATATGGCAGACATTATACCTGTTAAGTATTAGCATTGTTATTGTGAGCTTGTTAGTATGCAAATGTTAGCATTTAGCTCAAAACAGTGCTGTGCTTTAGTGTACCCTCACAGAGCCACTAGTGTGGCTGTAAACGCTTAGTTTTGTTTCAAAATGTATGCATGTGTTCATCAGCCCACGTTGTAATTCGTGTGTTTTTCCTCCCTGAATATAATATATATTTTTTGTGTGTCCTTCCTCTATGTTATATTAATACAGTGAAGGACACTGAGGATGCAGGCTGTAGATGAGATACCAAAGCCATAAGATAAATCAGATGGGCAGAACCAGTAGAGAGGAAAGGTATGGTGCAAAGTTTCCAGTGTTTGAAAGCATTGCCTCCCACACTTGACATAGTTAATCATGATGCTCTCACTGACGTCCATAAATAGCCTCACATTAGTCAGTTCACACTGCTTCAGTGTTCTGCATGAGACGCATGGATGACACTACAGTGACTCCTTAATAAAAAGTACGAGTTATGTCCACACATTGGCAAAATCTATTTCACTAAAGCCATTTGGTCTGTGCTATTTATGAATTCTGTTTTAGAGGACTACCTCATATTCTGACCCTTTGTGAAGGAAATTAAAACTGGCCGATGGGATGAAAGTTCTCTGGCTGAATATTCCTCAGGGAGATTGGTAAAGGAATATTTGGAGCCGTTAAGATCATGACAACATTTTGATTCAACTATTTCTAAATTTGAGAACACACTCCCAGCGAGGTGAAAAGGTTCACTGGATCTGATCAAAATTAAAACCCAACTTGTCTCCAGCTCACCATGCGTTATTTACCATATTCTGTGATTTTCCCTTTCATCAGAGTACTGTCTGAGGTTGTTTCCAGTTTTCTTAAATTGAATTAAATTGCAGATCATCATAAACACTTTGTATCAGGTTACATTACCAGCTACCAGCCATAGACTGTATAATAACACACCCAAACTGTCAGTAATCAAGTGGAATTGTGGTTATTTAGGTATGTGGATTAAAAAAGAAAATATCTAAGGATTTTGAGTCTTTTTTTTAATTGGCCATCATGAGTCCAACAATGTTATAGGAGTGCCATGCTAAATAAATGCAGTACTTTCCAAAGATCAGTCACATTCAAGATCAAGATTTTTTCAGATGATGCATTGGTATCTGCAAGTTTTGTCTTTCTTACTTTTGTTGTCCAACTTGCAAGAATCAAGCTTAAACTGTGTTGACCTGGTGACAGGTTTAGAGTTGCCTACAACGGATGGGCCACATTGCTGACAAAATAAACAGCATAGCATTCTCCACGTACTGCAACCACCTGCCCGCATCCTGGATAAATCCACACCTGGCAATTGCAGATGTGCAGATGGTAAGGCACTGGCCTCCTAAGCCAGGGATTGTGGGTTCCAGTCCCATCTGCACGACTTTCAGTGCAGGCGGTGCCGTTTACACTACACGACTTGCCGCCTCCGCCAGCTATCTGCTCTCATTGGCTGGTTGTGGATGTCGAGTCGGCCGACTCCTCCAGATATTTGCCATGCTAGATGCATGGCAGACGTCGGGGAGCTGTTTTGATGCTTCGTAAAGTAGTGTAGCAGGTCTAAAGCTAGTATGATTTTTAATAAATTCATGAGAATACCTAATCATGAATTTTAATATTCAGAAACTATTAATCCATAAATCTGTCAGTTTAGGATTTCTTGCCCTCTCTTACTGAAGAGTTTCGATTGGCTGTTTGTAATCTCTGGTTAGTTTCTTTGTCATTTTAACAATTCAGGCACCGAGAGGCCTTTTCCTTTGGGTCTCTTCAGCTCTCTGTTGAAAGTTGATATCTTTACCCCTCCTTTCTTTCTCCCAGGGAGAGAAGAGGAATTTGGAGTAGTCCCAATTTATTTAACATAAAATGCACAAATCCACACTGTTGGTCCACTACAGTAGTTCACACCTAACGACTGGTGGCCGCCGATCAACCGCTGATTTACTCCCGACCACAGCGTTCGGACTCTCGCTTAGCGGCAAATCGGGCTAAAAAATCGTGTAGTGTGATCTAGGCTTTAGGCTCTGGGAAACTGTCATGGGCATGCTATACACAAAAGAATTCATTGCTGTTGATTGGACAATTTCTGGAACCAGCTCTTTATCTCCACAAACCGACTCTTAGTAATCAGACAACGGTACTTGATGGAAACATCTATTAATACA
>NC_060157.1:7186275-7194800 GCF_021292245.1 Micropterus dolomieu
TAGATTCTTTTCAGCAATAATATCAACAACAGATAGCAACAACATGGTAACATAACTAATCAAATAGAGGCAAACGTAATCAAGTAACTAAAAGATTATTTAATTAAACAGGTAATGCTTTGAGTCTTTGGACACTGCAGTCTTTTTATTTACATAAAGTTCAGGACTGTCCTTGGTGTCCTGGATTTTGTCACACCTGGGTGTGACAAGGAGTATCCCTTTGATGAGAGGTAATTAAAAGCAGAGGAAGGTCAGTTGCCATGGTTACATGTGGGGTGGGGGGGGGGGGGGGGGGCAGTTTAGGGTTTCTTGCCCTCTCTTACTGAAGAGTTTCGATTGGCTGTTTGTAATCTCTGGTTAGTTTCTTTGTCATTTTAACAATTCAGGCACCGAGAGGCTGATCTCGGCTGTTGCCAAAGGTGGCCAGTTTTACGATCAACTGCCCAGAGACAGCACTTAGGGAGAGAAACCTTTCACCTCTTCCTTTGGGTCTCTTCAGCTGTCTGTTGAAAGTTGATATCTTTACCCCTCCTTTCTTTCTACCAGGGAGAGAAGAGGAATTTGGAATAGTCCCAATTTATTTAACATAAAATGCACAAATCCACACTGTTGGTCCACTACAGTAGTTCACACATAATGACTGGCGGCCGCCGATCAACCGCTGATTTACTCCCGACCACAGCGTTCGGACTCTCGCCTAGCGGCAAATCGGGCTAAAAATCGTGTAGTGTGATCTAGGCTTTAGGCTCTGGGAAACTGTCATGGGCATGCTATACACAAAAGAATTCATCGCTGTTGATTGGACAATTTCTGGAACCAGCTCTTTATCTCCACAAACCGACTCTTAGTAATCAGACAACGGTACTTGATGGAAACATCTATTAATACACATTTTCTTTTGTAGATTTTCTCGAAACTTTGTTAAAGCATGCGTTACATTTGGATGGAAATCTGGCTAATGACATAGAGCTCTCAAGAACAAACATAACCCAACAGGAATTATAAAGACTTACTGCTGAGAGCAAACAGAAGTCCAGTGGCTTCTTGATCAGTTCTAGAGAAATTCCATCTTTAACATCCAAGTGTATTTCCTGAAACATACTCGATTTGTCGATTAAATGATACGTTGATCAACAGGTTCTAGCTTCTAAAATATGAAGATTTGCTGTTTTTATTAGTCCTCTTTGACAGTTAACTGAGCTTTTGGAAATGGGCATTTCTAAATGTTTCACGTTTTATAGACCAAATGAACAACAATTAGTCTGCAGTGTTGCATTACACAGGCGCTAAACCCATGCAGGCACATTCCCTTATTTTGCTTCACACAAAGGCTACCATCCCTGTCCATAGAAAATTGACTCACAAAGGATTACAGTGTGAACACCGCTGAACACTGCTTGCGCACAGTGGCTTCAGCTCTGTGACTGCCTCAGTGGCCTAATGGATAAGGCACTGGCCTCCTAAGCCAGGGATTGTGGGTTCGAGTCCCATCTGAGGTGTGTAGCAGAGTAGTGCAGCGGAAGCGTGCTGGGCCCTTAACCCAGAGGTCGATGGATTGAAACCATCCTCTGCTATGTCACAATTTTGACTGTCACTTTGGGCCGTTTCATCTGACAAAAGAAGTCATTTGATGACTTAAGGCTCAAGCAGACTACAAGACTTTCAGCGCAGGCGGTGCGGTTTACACTGCAACACCTGCCGTCTTGAAGTCGTTGTGGTGTTCATACTACGGGATTTATCGGTGACAGAGGGTCACACACTACACAAGCTGACAGTGGCTCTGTCACCCGACGCTGGTCTCAAAAGATCAGATTCCTTGCGACTTGTCACATTGTCTCGCTGCACACAAATCTTATGCTTTTGTCTGCTGCTGTTTTCCTTCAGTGGATGTTTAAGTTACATGCTTCATCTAAGCCATGCATTGTTCTATCAATAGCAATTATGTGTTTGGTGTGTAAAATACCCATCACTATTTCCCAGAGCCTAAGGTAACATCTTTGAATTCTCTTCTTTTGTCAGAAGAAACAGTCCAAAAACATTTACGGTTGCTGACTTAGCAGAGGATGGTTTCAATCCATCAACTTCTGGGTTATGGGCCCAGCACACTTCCACTGCACCACTCTGCTACACACCTCATGTATTACAATCCCTGGCATAGGATTGACTTGCCAAACCAGGGATACTTTTTTAACACAAAAAGATTCTGGGGTTGTGGACTTAAAAGTGAACCACTTGAGCTACACTGAGTCTAGCTGTTGTGATCTGAAGTCTCATCTTTAAAACAGGTTGGACTGGTGGGGATGTTTCTGAGACTTGATAGCATCGATGATAGGAAAATGCGCTTTGGCCTCTGACTGGTATTGATTTTAGAATGAATAATCTGTTGCTAGTAATAACAATAATATCAATAATATCAGTCTGTTTCCAGTGGGCATTTATGTGATTCACCTTTTGTAACTGATATACAGTAATCACCTGAGAGAGGAAGGACCATGGCTGTGCAAATGTTAATTAGATATTGCCTGTCAGAGCTGAGACTGAAAATTCTCCTCTCCAGCTCTCCTCACAGGAGGAGTCCTCTTGGGGCAGTCTGGAATGGAAAATAATAAGCAAGCAAAGCTCTAATTGTTTCTTACACAGTCAGGTTTTATGAACCCTTCCTACCTCGGAGCAGCTCAAACCCCAAAGTGGGCCACTCATTAAAAATCTGCCTCTGCAAAATGCATCTTAAACCTCTCTCTGAGTCGAGATCAGACTCACAGCTTCAGTCCAGGCAAGCACGCAGTGTTTTTCATGCAGTGAGAGCGCCAGGGCTTTGAATAATATATATGGCACAATGTTTCTTGACTTCATATATTATAATAAAGCTTTGTACACTTCAACTTTTTAACTTTAAGATTTATATTCAGTCTCTGCAGTACTATAAGGCACTGAAAACCTATTTTCTCAGGCAGCTTAGTGTGAAGAAGAACATTTGGGTTATTTTGGTTGTATTTTATTGTCTGTACTGTTTTTGTCTAGGTGTTTTTTTCACTGTTTTGAGGTGGGTGGGGCTTAGCTGAAACACCTGTAATCTTACCAGGCTACTGTCCACATCCACAATGTCCTGATGAAGCACCTTAGCTGAGGTGTAAATAATACCTAATCCTTTTTTCCCCTAAATTTAACTCTGATTGTTGCTTATTTAAATAATAATGAATATTTAAGGTTATATAGAGAAATGCTTAACATTTGAAACAAAGAAAAAATAACACAATCTTCCTCTTACAAATAAAAAGTTGAATTCCTAAGCAATAAAAGGCACTCTTGGCCATGGCTATGACCAGTAGCTTATAACTTTAGAGAGATGTTGCTCTAACTGACATATTGAGTCAATTTACTAATCTTTCTTAAATTGTGATATGCCATATTTTAGCATGTCACAGATAAACATTTCAATGGTTTAACATGAAGTAAACACACCATGTTAATCTGTGACATGCTAAATGTAGTGTAACAGTAGCAATACAGTCAGCTAATTAATTCAGTAATATCAGCTGCAAAATCTGTGTTAGTGAGCACTTCTCCTTTGCCGAGATAATCCATCCACCTCACAGGTGTGGCATATCAAGATGCTGATCAGACAGCATCTGTATTGCACAGGTGTGCCTTAGGCTGGCCACAATAAAAGGCCACTTGAAAATGTGTAGTTTCACTGTATTGGGGGAATTTGTGGGGGGTCCAGAAACCAGTCAGTATCTCGTGTGACCATCACTTGCCTCACCCAGTGCAACACATTTCCTTCCCAGAGAGTTGATCAGGTTGTTGATTGCCTGTGGAATGTTGGTCCACTCCTCTTCAAGGAGGATGACGAGCCTGCAGATGAGCTTCCCTGAGACAATTCCTGACAGTTTGTGCAGAAATTCTTTGGTTATGCAAACCGATTGTTGCAGCAGCTGTCCGAGTGGCTGGTCTCAGACGATCTTGGAGGTGAAGATGCTGGATGTTGAGGTCCTGGGCTGGTGTGGTTACACGTGGTCTACGGTTGTGAAGCCGGTTGGATGTACTGCCAAATTCTCTGAAACACCTTTGGAGACAGCTTATGGTAGAGAAATGAACATTCAATTCATGGCTAACAGCTCTGGTGGACATTCCTGCAGTCAGCATGCCAATTGCACGCTCCCTCAAAACTTGAGACATCTGTGACACACTCTTTGTCATGGACCTGCACATTTTCGTGTGGCCTTTTATTGTGGCCAGCCTAAGGCACACCTGTGCAATACCCATGCTGTCTGATCAGCATCTTGATATTTGCAAAGGAGAAGTGCTCACTAAAACAGATTTTGACAGATTTGTGAACAATATTTGAGAGAAATAGGCCTTTTGTGTGTATGTGACTCATGACAGTTAAAAAGATTGAAGTCTTTCATTATTCTTTTTATTTCAAATAGACATATTTTATCATTACCATATAGTAACAGTTAACTCAGTACAGCTCCCTGCGGAAAGCCCAGATGACTTGACTTCTTTATTAAAATTTTAACTGTCAAATATTTATACAACTACCAAGATGCATGAATCACACATCTCTGCAGAGAGGCTCTCCTGATGGAAGAGCAATAATGAAAGAGCAGAAAAGCATTTAGGGATAAGCTCACTTCCTTCTCTCTATATTTTGACTGAATGGAGTCTAAATCTCACTGATGGTATGAAGCAACCAGTAATAGCAATCATCTGCAGAATAATGGCAGGGGTGAAGAGGACAGGAAGCAGGAGGCAGACAAAACAAGAGCAGATTTGGAAACAGCTACAAGGTTCATGAAAAAGAAATAGGTCAGGAAAAGTGTTGGGAATCTCTCCTCAAAGCATGCATGCAGAAATATCAAAAAGAAGATTCCCCAAGCAGAATTATATATTAATAAACCCCATGGTTGTTTAGACTAAGCAGAACAGAGTGACTGCAGCTAACTCACAGCACATCCACAGCTAGTAACTGTGAGCATAGCCGGAAGCACAGAGCAGATCTTTAATTGCATTAAATATTCAAATGTAGTAAATCAGCTTTCTTAAGCCAAAGACATAATAATCTTTCACAACCTGCCTTGCTTTATTTTACCATTGGGCATTGCATGCTAATAAACCTTGTGCGTCTTGTTATATTGATATGATTTAAAGCATGCTTTGTATTCTGCACCCGTGAGGATACGCTCCGAATGTGACATTGCACCCTTGGAAGTTTGTTTGAGAAAGCGCTTCTCTTTGTCTTGTGTGCACTGCAAACTGTTGAAGTGCTTTGCCCCAGTAAGAGAAGAGAGAGCAAATTTACATTTCAATTTAGCAGCTGGTAATTAAGCCCACAGCAAAGCTCCTCCGTGAAGTCTGACTCAAGTTAATTGTAGATTAAAAATAAAAGCGCTCACATTATTGTACCCCTAAACTCCCTGCTTTTGAGTCCTCACATGCCAAAATATCGCACTGATTTACTGCTCAGAAAAGCATCATCCCCCTTGGTGCTTTTGTTTAGCTAGTTCTGTAAGATGCATCCCTGAAGCCAAGAAGTGACATCAGCTGCATGATGAAGGAAAGTTTGAGAAACTATATACCAGCAGTTAGTGTCTGCAATGAATCCTGTATCCAGTCATTTCTCTTGATGAACACTGGGCATCATGCTGGTTGATGATAGTTTATTTATTTATTTATATGGCTCCAAAATAGTTTCATAATCATTACTCCTCTAAACACAGTGTGACATGTCATTAAACAGAAACGTGTTTTCTGCCTGCCTGCTATCACTACTTCTTGATGAAACAAGAAACAAAGTAAATGGGCTAAATGACAAACTTAATCTGTGTGTGTGTGTGTGTGTGTGTGTGTGTGTGTGTGTGTGTGCGTGTGCGTGTGCGTGTGTATATTTGTGGGGGTACAAAAAACGGGATTCCACTACACTTGTGGTGTCCGACAGCTTTGAGGGACCCAAAATGCTGGACCCAACAAATTTAAAGGGCTTTTTGAGGGTCAAGACATGTCAGTATTAGGTTAGGCATGTAGTTGTGATGGTAAAGGTTAAGATAAGGAGCTAGGGAATGCAATGTATTATGTCAATGACAGGTCCCCACAAAGATAATGCCACAAGGCTGTGTGTGTGTGTGTGTGTGTGTGTGTGTGTATAGTATAAATAATCAATTAGGGATCTAGAGAAGGCAGTGTAGGTCTATTTGTCTGTCTGTCAGTCAACCACTTTGGTCCAGACAGAAACCTCTAACCAAGTATTAGATGTATTGCCATGAAATTGTGTACAGACATTCATGGTCCCCAGAGGATCAATCCTAATGACTGGTGATCCCCTGACTTTTCCACTAGCATGATCAGCAGGTTGACATCCTTGGTTTTAAGTGACATGTCTCAACAACTATCAAATGGATTGCTTCAGAATATTGTACAGACAATTAGGGTCCCCTCCGAATTTGCGATCCCTTAACATTTTGAGACTTGAGAACATAGAGCCATTATGAGGTAAAAAGTTAGTGTCTTAATACTTTATCTTAGTACTGTCAAGTACCTGCAAAAATAATGACATTCCCATCAGCCTCAGCTGTTCTTTGTGTTTAGTGTGTAATGAATATTAGCATGCTAAGATGCTAAACTAAAATGGATTATACATATTAGGATTAGCAAGCGCACTGGTAGACTACTTAGTGTGAAGACTTTTCTTCCACTGTTTACCTTTCTATTTATGCAACCAAAGAAAGCATGACTGACACAGTTGCATCTTTACAGAGTTGTTAAATCCTGTCTCATAATAGTCCGCTCCTCGTGGTACTTTCGAATAATTTATCACCGTTGATGAACTAAAGAAAGAATATTTTATTGTATTTATTTATTTTTTTTTCGATTGTAAGAAAGTTTATTGGCAACTATTTTGATAATTGTTTAAGTAATTTTTAATGCAAACATTTCATAGTTCCAGCTTCTCAAATGTGAGGATTTGCTACTTTTCCTTTTACTGTGTCACTTTGAACCCTGGGTAACTGTGATGCCATTTTTCACTAACTGCAGAATTTTTATAAACCAAACAAACAATCTATTAATAGAAAAATATTCAGCAAACTGATCAACCAACTACAACAGTAAAATCCTGCTTTTATATTAATGCATGAGTAATACTAATCTAATGATATAATAGCACCTGTACCTTTAATACTTACTTACATTTACTTTGAAACATTTTCAATGCAGGACTTTGACCAGATTATTCTTACAAGTCAAGTATTAGTACTTTTACTCAAGGAAATGATCTAGTTATAGAACTTAATCTGGTTGTTTATCATTGTGTGGCCCTGCGATGGATTGGCGGCCTGTCGAGGGTGTACCCCTCCTTTTGCCCAATGTCAGCTGGGATTGGCTCCAGCCCCCCGCGACCCTGTACGCAGGATAAGCGGTTGACGATGGATGGATGGACCTTGATTTGATGTACCTTCCCTTTATCCGGTGTTGTTTCTTGATTTGATTAAATTTTGACATTTATTGGCTTGTTTCAAGCTTCTGGTTACCTGAATCTTTTTTCTAAGTAAACCTTGGAACATGAACCTGGACTTTGTGTGATACTCAGCAAAGGTACCCAGATAACTCAGTAGAGACAGGCCACAGCACTGTTGTTGGGTAAACTTTATTTATTTATTTATTTTTATTTTTATTTTTTTTATTTATTTTTTAAACCTGTCCTGACCAGCAGCCTGGTATAGAGTATGATGAGCTGGATACCATATTATCCCAGACAGATTTTACTTTAACAAGAGAGTATTAATATACTCCTTTGTCTGTTTTATTATTTATTTAATTATGTATTGATTTGTGACTGAGGGGCAGACATAGGGATGGGGGGGCACAAACAGACAGCACAGAGAAAGGACAACACCTGCAAGAGAAGGGGGATGGAAGGTGGGGACAACAGGGAATAGAAGAGGGAAACACCAATTGCAGAAAGCAACGAAACCTGCAATAGAACAGAGAGGGGGGCTTGGGGAGGAGAAAAAAACAACAAACAAACAAACAATAAAAATAATAATAATAGTAAAAGACAACCAGCCGAACAGCAGCAATAAACAGCTGACATAGTAAGACAACTAAGAGAAAAATGAAAACAAGAAAACAGTCACGCACAATAAATAAGCAACACAGCACAGCCACGAGAGCTGGAATAATAACAATTAATTTAAATAAGTAACTGAAAGAAAAGCATCAGGAATAATTCTACCAAGGACAACCTAAATTTGTTTGTGTTTATGTATGAGACTGGGTGTGTCTGTGTGCGTGTGGGTGAATGTGTCTGTATGTGTGTGTGTGTGTGTACAAGTGTGTGCGCATAAGCCTGTTAAAGAATGTAGTTGTTAGTGAGAGTGGGAAGCCACGGCTGTGCCACACCGACCCCAGCAACAGGCAGGCAAGAACCCCAGTAGCCAATAGGGGTGGGGGAAAGAAAAAAATTAAATAAAAATATGACTCCCAGATGCACCGCGATGCAAACGCGTAAGACCCCGACCCAACCA
>NC_060157.1:7194820-7221121 GCF_021292245.1 Micropterus dolomieu
CCCCCCCCCCCCCCCCCCCCCCCCCCCCCCCCCCCCCCCAAAATAAATAAAAATAAAAACGACCATCCAAATGCCAATTGATACTGTAAATGGTTCGCCGTCCCCCCCAACCATGCACAGCACGCCCCCCAGGCCGCCGTGGCAATGAGGCAAAATTAACTAGCTCAGTTGCATGCCACCACCAACCCACCCACCCATCAAGGGCTGAGAACTCCAGGCACAAGCCCAGAATAAACCGGAGCACAGCCCTGCCCTGCACCCACTCTGCACATCCCGAAAACTAACATTATACTTCAGTATCCAGAGGGGTCCAACATCTGGCCGACAGAGAAATGGGGAAGCACGGATATGAGGCCAATGAACCAAACCAAGGACGCAAACTGGTCCCTCCAAGCCAACAAGGAAATGCCTCCCCTGGACTCCAATGCATATACTAAACGCCCAGCAGCCAACCAGAGACCTTGCACAGGGAAGGGGGGAAAAAAACAAAAAAAACACAATGCATCAAGATGCATCGACAGTTGCCCCACAATCCCACCACAGCTCTCTAAATCGCAACCGGATCAACCCGCGCAGCGCCCAGAGACCCCCACCCCCAGTAACCAGGGCACTCCACGACCCCCCAAAGCGCAAAGGACCCCAGACCGCATGTCCCGGGGGAAGCTGCGCCCTGCCCTGAGGAAGAACAGCAGAAAGCCGTGCCGGGAAGCTCCCCGCCACCAGGGAGCGATAACGCGGGAGAACCAGGGCAACAGTCCCCCAGCCCAGCCAGAGGCATCTCTCCCCAGAGTGCAGGCAGAGCCAGAAGCCCCCGAGGCCGGTCTCGTCCCCAGACAGGGGCCCAGCCACCCCAGTCAACCACACCCAAGGAAGAGCACCAAAACCCACCCTGACAACACCGGCCATGTGCCCTAGAGACTCCCAATGCCCACACTGTGAGAGAGCCGGCAGGGGGAAGCAGCGGGAGCCCTCACCCCTGCCGAAAAGGGCCCAGGCGAGGAGAGGAGACAATGGGCCCCCAGGCCCAGGGACACACCACCCGCCCAGAAATGAGCAAAAGCCAGAAGCCCGAGTCCCCAGAAAAGATAAGGTGTGTGGTAACTAAGATGCAGTTAAAATTGGAGGGTAGTTGTGACACAGGCACCCCACAACTGTCAGGTAGTGGAGCTACCCATCGTGCCCCTCCCACCCCCCAAGCCCTCTGTGTCTAATGTGTAATTAAAATTGAGGGGCGGCCAGTGGGGGAGGAAGAATATAAAGCAATAAAGCAGCCCCACCCACCAAACGCCCTGCAGCCTGCCTGCCCCCCAGAGTCCTAAGGGTGTATGTAGTGAGACATGACCAAAGGGGGGAAGGTGAAGGAGGTCATAGGGAGGCTAGAATGGTCCTCCCCACTGGGACCAGATTTCTGACTGGCCCCATAATTCAGTCCCGTCCCCCACCCCCCTAAGCAGGAGGATGCCAGGTCCCTCCAGCCCAGGGCTTATAGCAAGAGCCCCTCTAGCACCGGCAGCACCCCAGAGTCAGCGACAACCCCGCCCAGCCCCAGGACGGGTCCACCATTTTAAATAGCCAGCTACTTGAAATAGAACAATCGCAATCGCTGTGCACAAAAACACACATGATTTGACTATCAGTCGACTGTAGGCAGGACTTGGCGATTCTGATTCGACTATGTAAATCCTTAGTCGGGGACAGCCCTAGAATATATACAATACTATTATATTACATTACACAATACTGTCACATGTATTTACTTTGGATGACATAGAAAGTTTAATAACAGTGAAGAGGTCAAAGGCTGCTGCCACACAAATAGAGTAAAAAAGGTACTTGATGTATTTTACACTTTCATTTTCATGAGATACAAGCCTAAATGGAGTACTGATCCTGCTGTTAAATGACCCTCCGTGGGTTTCCACCAATTGTCCAGTTTCACAGAATAGACTTTATATTAAAAAGCAGCAACTGGAAAAATTAGCACTCTGAGTGAGGGAGCCCAAGTGAGACATCAGTGTAGAGGGTGGGAAAGAGAAATGGTTTGCAATTTTCTTCTCCCACCTATCACATTGTAAGACACACACAGATACACATACACAAGCAAATACACTCCAAGCTCTCGTGAGCCCATAACTTCTGTTTCAATCTGCAGTCGCTGAACCATAGACACACCTCATAAATACGACAACTATTAAACAGCTATTCAGCATCTAGAGGGGGCAAGAAAAAGCTACTTCACAAACTTTCTGACATGATGCTCAGCTATGCAGCTGAAGATTATATATCAGAACACAGAACTTCAAAACAGCTGTATTATTTTGGTAAAATATCTTTGTTAGCTAATGCTAATAAGTGAAGCATTACAACCAGCAATTCCAGTTAGGGAGTACATGTAGAATATATAAAAATTATTGCAGGGGCGGGGTGTCAAGAAAGGTGAGGGCGGAGGGGAGGATAATGTGAAACTTTTGGAGAGCAAGAGGGGATATTAAAATTTTTACTCATCCATGACAATATTTTATTCCATCACTCCCTTTCAAGATTTAATGTTAAAAAAATAAAAATAAGGAAAGATCAAATAAAAGCTGGCTTCTGTGTGTGTCACATAGTCATATAGGTGAGTTAGCAATCCTGTCTCTCCTGAATCAGGACTATATTTTCCCCATCAAAGTCAACTAGCAAGAAAAACCAATATGTCAGTTTTTGATTAATTTTTCTGTTATTAGTGATTTAAAAGCTGTTTCTCCAGAGAGTGCATCATTTTTCATCAGCCTGCAGCGGCCTCCACTTTGATTTTTTTCAGCATCATAACAGACAGCAGTACAAAGCTTTCTCTTTCTTGTTCCCATGCTCGACTTTAATTGTACAGTGTTTTTATATTGAACGCTGTGTTCTACGGGACAGCCACACATCTCTTCTCATACAGATTGAAATTCGGCTTTATTAGCAAAGCTGAACAAAGATAGTTATTATGTACATGCAAGTAGGTGAATAAATAGATACATATATATTAAAAAGCAACAATGACCTATATGTCTATATACAAGTCAAGTGTTTCTGTAAATACACATACATCAATACATATGCAATTTTATCTCATTTAATTCATGTTTATTTGAATTATATGGAATCTGGTGGTGTAAAGTTTATCAGAACCCAATAAAATATAAGATTCTGCAATGCAAATGGAAACGGAGGAGCTGCTCGCAGCTGGAAAAGAATTCAAATATCTGTAAATGGTGCTGAAGCAACTCCCATGAACACCTCAGCAAACAAAACAATAACTATAAAATGATGCCATTTGTTTTGGAAATGTAACTGGCATTGTTATTCCAAAGTCACAGTTGAATTGACATCTGACAATGCAAGCATTTTATCATTTCCTGTTAAGCCCCTACATGCTTTGTAACAATGTGTTGGCGTAGACAGGCGTCGGCGACCCAAACAGCATTGTTCACATTCTTGCCTGTGTACTTTGCGTGTACCTGGAGGATTAAACGTGAATCCACTTGGGGGCAAATCAGAACCGGATCATCCCTCGCCGACACCAGATTGTCTTCCTTGACAACCTCCAAATTTGCACATGTTAAACAAACCAAACATAGCGACACCTGAGGAGGTCATGATTTTAATGAGACATCATAACGATCTCGGCAATTGCGGACTAGCTCCAGGAGGTTTACTGTAAACATCCCGCCATAAATCTCTTTTTTTAAAAGTCCGCTGCTGACCTTCTTCTTCTTTTGCATTTAATGGCAGTTGACACACCAACTGCATACCGCCACCACCTGGGCTGGTGTGGTGAACAGTAGATTGCTGCTGACCTACCGGTAGAAGTGATATACTGCCCCAACGTTCATGTGCTGAATTGCATCTCGCAGACATGTAGCGTTAATTTCTGGAGACGTACACAACCTATGCTGATTTATGGTATACTAACTCCAAAACAGTATACTGTAAAGACAGTATACACTATAGTCAGTATGCATTATGGAATGGGGACACAGTTATATATTTATTCTTAGAAGAAAGTAACACATTTGTGCTGTTACTTCATCTTGACAATGATGCAAACATGTCTAGCAGGAAACTGTGTATATTTCTAGTAACTATAATCTGTTAAGTTAAAAAGTAAAACACTGTTTTACTTTGTGCCTTTGTAATGGACTGGTGATGTATTTTCTCTCTGTCACAAATGATAAAGGATAATTATAATGGAGAATGGGAACTTGGCCAGAACAGACTACCAGCTTTATCTTTCTGAGGGTAATATTTCTGTGGATTTGTCTGAAATACGAGGAAGGGCATGCAGACAAAAAGAAACTTTGAAAAGAATGAAGAAAGCAGAGGGGAGAGAAAGAGAAGGTTACTTTGACCAATTATAGAGTGGAAAACAACTATATTCATTCAGTATTGAGGACATGAACTGTTGTTACTGCCAGAAAACATCCATTTGACAAAATGAAACACATCGATCTGGGTGTTTTGGACAACAGAGTTACGCTTATTTTGCGCTGCCCCAACACACCTCTTTCAAGAATTAAAATCTGTGTAAATGTCCAAGTTGTGTAGAGAGACCTCTGGGTAGAAAACACATTTCTGGGGGAGACCAGCTGCCAAAAGGGATCACTGTCTATCTCACAAAAGAAGATATTTTATGAAACACTAAGCATTTTATTTAATTTACACTCAATCCATCCGCTATGTTCTGTTTCAGCACATTTACACTACTTGCAGATTAAGAGAGTATCAAGGCTTTTGAGCACATTCAGTGTGGACTTTAAGCTGAACCAGCAATATTTCACCAACTTCATATGTCAGCACCATTTAAAAAGACTACTGTAGCTCTGGACTATCAGACAGCTTTTCAAATTAAAAAAGACGGAGACCACCATGAGTTGGTTGCTTGGGGCTTGGGTACATTAAGTGGCCACTCCATGTGATTCATAGTTTACAGGCCGTTTGTTTGTAGTAACAGATGCTGCTTCTCTCTCGGGGCTCTTACGGAGTACATGACATGGGAAGAAAGACCTTATGGTAAACACAGCATCTTCACAGCTACCACAGAGTACGATGAAAGGATATGATGGATTCACGGATGCTCCCCCGAGGGGGCACAGTTTTCCACCTAATGATGGTATTATAGCAGCTGGTGGTAAAGCCGTAGCATGAATTACAGTATCCACAGCAGATAAAACCGAATCGACATTGTACCCAGACTCATACAGCAAATTTTTTTGTAATGTTAATTATGGACTGACAGAATGGCATTGTTTATGGAATATGGTTTGCACCTAATGATTTAATTTGATAATTTAAAGCAATGTTTGTATTGTGATATTTAAAAGAATTGGTCAACATTTTGGCCAATACACCATATCCGTTAAATATGAAACTAAAGCCAGCACCCAGATAGCTTATTTTAGACTGGAAACAGGGAAAAACAGCTAGCAGCTTTGCAGGCAAGTAAACACTTGTGTAATGAGTTTATGGTCTCAATCGTTAGTTTTAAACCTTTAATACAGCATGATGGTCTGATGATGATGGTTTATTTGAAAATAGACGATAAAGTGGCATATGCTTTAGGGTGGGACTACCTTGTGAGTGACAAGTTTTTACCATGGCGACCTGTCAATTAGGCTAGAGGCAACTCGTATCCGCTGCACTGTGTACATTTAACCAGCACCGTTAAAAAAGCTTACCATTTGTTTTAAGCCTGTTTGTCGCTAGCTAAAATTAGCATCCCGGTTAAAATCACAGTTAAAGTGAATTACGGTTGCACCAGAATTACTAGCACCACGTCTCGTCCAAATATTTTCACGTCCGGTGCCACTGGTTGCAAAAACATGGCGGCGATCTAACGATCTAAGCCAAACTCGAGGCTTCAAAGTGGCCCTCTAGAAACCAATGGGTGACGTTACGTTGACTACGTCCACTTCTTATATACAGTCTATGTTTGCAGGTAGCGTTATATGGCCACTGGTTTCCTGGCAATGTCACTGTGACGACAAGATGACAGGAAGTCCTGCACACCGCCACGAGACACGATGCTTCTCTCTCTCTCTCTTTCTCTCTCTCTGCCCCCCTTTAACTAAATTGGAAATGAACTAATTCGGAATTTATTCAAGTCTTTCAGCTCTTATCAAGGGCACCACGTGACCCACCCACTTCAAAGAATTAATATAGTGAACACACGGAAAGCTGACACAGATGGAGGTTTAAGTGCAGTGATTTGGGCTTGTTGTGGCAAAGGCTCGTTAATCCTAATTAGTGCCCTTCACTAATGAAACCATTAGCCCTGTTGTGTAGCCAGAGGCACGGTGGGCCACGCTGCTCCTGCTGTTACTACAGATTAACTTGTTTTCATCTTGTTTTGTTTTACCTTCACAAGTGGCCTCTAATAGGCAATAAATCTCAGTCCCATGCACTTTTTTTAGCAAACAATTCTCGTTACGGATTATATGTACATTCAGTTTCAGTTTTATTCACATGGGTTGAGCCTCATTACACTACAACACTTCAACTGATCGAACCAGTGCAGTCTGTTTATCCTTTTAAAATTGCATATCACAGCCACGAATTGATTCTTGAATTAGGCGATACCATTGAATAGTAACTTTTGTAGCTAAGGTTTGCAAAGGCATTTGTTCGAACGTTTGAGGAAGGGTGACCATTAGCCTGAAGGCTGAATACTTGCTAAAATGCTAATGAATTAAAGACAAGACACAGTGAATCTTCGCATACTGCATGTTGCCAGAAAGTCACTGATGAATATCATGAATTATTTGCTAATCAAGCATCATCACGATGTGGCACAGAGTGCTAAATCAAACAGACACCACAGAACGACACAAGGCAAACAATTAATCAGTAAATTATGAAATGATCTTTATGTAACCGTTTCATTTATGATGTTCCCACTGCTCTTCAATAAAAAGCATTTAAAATACTTGTATTTTGCAAATTAGCATTGCATCTGCACTGTAGGAGAAACACAGAAAACACAACCAAATACTGGAATGTGCTGCAAATACAGAAAACAAGTTGCACAGAACTACATAACTGAGTTACCAAACAAAATAAGTTTCCAAGGGACACTAAAAGCTGATGAACATAACTAAATCATGCAATCAGAATGTTGATATAAACTTACCTTGTTTGCTCATTTTCCAACAACACTGACAGCTAGTCAATTTCAGTAACTCCATGAGCCACAAACCATGGCAACAACTCACATTGAAAAAACTTGTCTTTCTTTTCATTTTGTTACTCAGTTCCATTTTGATCAGGGCAGCATGTTTATAATTGGTAGTAATTTCATTGTTTAAGATAAGAAATAAGACTGTATTTTATCCCACACTGGGGAAATTCACTTGTTACAGCAGCTCCAGATACGCCCAGCATATAAGAAAATACACAATAAATTAAAATAGAATAGAAAAATACATAATATAATATAAATAGAAAATTAGAATAAGAGTTGTGTGTACACTATATATACCTTACAGATGTTATTGATATTGTATCATCAATATTAATAGCATGACCTTCTAGCATATTTTGTATTTGGCTGTGTTTTCTCTATTTGTAGCACATTTTTGTATTTGGTTGTGTTTTCTATATTTGCATCACAATTTATAGTACACAGTATTTGTTGTATAGTGTTGTATACTGTTGAAGATATTTTCTTTATTTATAAATTAAATCTCATTTATTTACTTGTTCAAACCAGATCACATGAAGCTTCTCTCAACTATTTTGATGCTCAGGTCTCACAAGGAGTATCACAACTTTAGTTGCTATCACAGAGATGGCTCTGCCCTGGTGCTCAAAGAAACTTCATCAAATAAGAACTTGTGCATCACCTCGGGGCTTTGCAGCCTTATAACACCTGTCTCTGTTTGGAATTGGCCAGGCAGTAATGTGGATCTCTTTAGATCAGGCTGGTGTACTCCTATATCCCATCGTCACTCTTTCTCCTTATTGATTGCCACCTCTCCTTCTCCTCTGCGAGTAATCACTGCCTGGCAGCTTAGGGGAGGATGACAGCGGATCTTGCATTCTGCATACGGATGAGATGTAATCTGTCTGCCATCTCCAGCTGGAAGTGCTATCTGGCAGCCGTGGGGCACAGGAGCGGAAATTACTCTGTTCTGTTCAATCATTGTTCTCTCTTGAACCGGGTCTCTTGGACAGCTGAGAGATGAAAGATTTTGCTTTCACACACACACAAATTGGGGGATGTCCCTTTGATGAGCAGTATCCACTTCGAGAATATTGTTTCAAGGTGACAGTCCCTGAGACCACTGACTTCTTAGTGTCCACCTCTGGCCCTGCGATATTCACTCAGTGACACTTTTTAAAAAGTTTTAAGTTGCTGGATCACCCCTGACATTGCAGTTCTGCAGAGAGCCAGCTAGACATTCTCTCTCAGATTGGTAATCTGCAGAGAGTTGCATGATGAAAGCAGCTCAAACTCAGATGTGACATCAAGTGCGCTCTCTGACACGGGATCGAATGTATATCTGTCCAGTGAGACTAAAGAAGCTTGTTAAAGTTACTTTTCTGTGGGGGGATCCATTGAACATTCAGACTGTTTACCAAGTGCATTTAAGATTCTGTCTGAGCGGTTCAGCTTCAAAAAGAAATTCAGAGCCAAACCACAGCACACCCACCAACCCCTGTCAAAGCCTCCCTTGCTTCTCTTTGCATGACAGCTTTGGAGATCTCTTCTCCGTCTCCCTCCTATATTTGGATGGAAGTGTGATTATGGTCTCTTCTGAGTGGCAGCATCAATTTTACACAGTAGAGCTACAGAGCACAGGAATTAATTACTCCACTTTTCCCTCTTGCTTCCATCGCCTTATGCAATTTCAACTTTGTCTAGTTTCATCTCAAAACAAAAGTCTCTTGTCACTGTTAACACAGGAAATTTCTCTCTTACTTTGTGAAATGTTACCGCTGGTTTAATCACTGTTGCCTGATCAAAACATTTCAGTATCTGTTTCAACACTTAGCTATAGTGCACAATGCATTGTGGACAGGTGTTCTCTTTTTCTGTGCTGTGTGGCATTTACACTGGAGGCATGCAAAACACAAGCCCAGAGCAAGATGTACAACAATGATGTTGCCTCTGTAGTTTGATGTTACATAAAACTGTATCTTATTACAGGAATAGACAAGAGACAGTGGATGTGTATTATAAAGTAAATGGAGTGACAGTTCACATTCAAACACAACAAGCCTCGTGGCTAATTTGAAGCATTCTGTCAACTCTGATGGGATCAGATATTTGTTTAATCCCCTCGCACCCCTCTTTCACTTACTCTGTTTTTCTACCTCACACATCTTACTTTCGCAACCCAAATGTTCTCTTTCCCACTGTCATCAATTGTATGAAACACAAGCAAGACATGAGCGTCACTTCTGCTTCATCAAGTTTTTAATTAGCACAGACTCTCACTTATAATTATCTTCCACTGTCTGGACCTAAAATCTGATTAACTGCACGTTAGTTTCAACAACTTTATGGTATAAGGAAATAATCAGATCCTTTACTAGTATGTATGTAAAAGTATCAATACCACAATGTACATTCGCTGTTACAAGTGAAACTTCTGCATTCAGAATTGTACATAATATATGAGTACAAGTCCAATCTGTTTTTGGAGCGTGTTTTTGTTTTTGGGTATGCAAAATTACAGTTGCCTACTCGAATAAATGTACTTTCCCCCACTGAAAAATGAACAATTAATGCAACCTACACAAATTAGGATGTTTTCACAAGTGAGTCAGTCTTGTTATTAGTTGGTAAAGAGGTGGGGGAATAATGTCAGTGAGCTCTGATCTGAGGCTTCAGGGGGTTATCAGCAATATCTTTACAACAGAACAAAGCACTGCGTCCCTTTGATGGCAGCCCTAAGTTAGGAAACATGATTAAAGTGCTCTAGTTTCAGCTAATCCTCTGAGGGGAAACTTGATAAATCTATGGAGCAGGAAAAAGGACGTGGAGAGCAGAGGCTTTTTTGCCTGTGGAGGGTGGAAGCACCATTTCATAATGTGTCTAGTCATTTGGTCTTTCAATGTAAAGATGCCGTTTCTTGTCTGCATTTAGTACTTAATGAACAAACAAGTTCAGTGGAATGTTTTCAAATGTGCATCCGAAGAATTTCATTCCAGACCGTCTCACTGTTTTGGGGGATGAAAAGAGAGATGACACACTTCACATCTCTCTCATCCTCCATGGTAAATGTCTTTCATGCAAAGTAAAGTGCAATTATCATCCCCATCCTTCTCAATACTAATCATTCTCTGCTTTCATGAGCCTCAAACTATTTCAGGATGTCTCAGTCTCAGACTCAAACATTTTACATTGTACTTAAGCCTTTTTGTTATTTATTACACGTGTTGTAGATTTGCGTGGTATGACAAAGATAATCCCCACATCTGGAGGGTAGGCAATTTGATGAGCAACACCTGCAATGCTGCTCCCAAATCTCAAGGAGCTAGTACTGTAATGATTTAAGACAACGCACACACCCAACACAAATGCTTACTTTAAAACACTGCATTTATTCAGAGGAAAAAAGCCTGATTATATGTAGCCCGGGATGTATTGCACCATTTGTATATTTAGCTACTGTACTTGTAGTATGTAGGATGTAGTTCCCGCTCTTGTCATTCAGTGCCACATTCCTGACTCAATAAAGGTGAGTGGTTTTTAATATTCAGCTGTGCTCTCCCAGATGTGTAATGCCAATGCTGTCAGGATGTAACAGTTGAGCTATTCATCTCCATTTAGCCACAAACTCACCTCAATGGACAAAGGAAACAAATGGCCCCATTTTAGACATAATGGATTTCGCTGACTGGTTGTAAAACCTCACAGAGTCTCGGACGAATTATGAGATAAGATAACTATTAAATTGAGGTCCCTGTCTTCTACAACTAGAATCAATGACTTATTTCTGTATTAGCTAATGGTTCGCTTTGTCTCAGGTTTGAAGCTCGCCAAGACAATTGACTCTGAGTGCTGTATTTTGTAGAGTGGAAGTAGTCTGAACTCGAGCGGCTGATTCAGTCACTCTGCCTTCTCATTATCCTGTGGATCTGTCCTCCTGTTAGAGCCAGCATCTATTTTCGGTGTCTAATTCAGCCATCAGGAATGCTTTTACTATAAAAAGCAACAGCAAAAAAAGCTTGACTGCACAGTAACAATGCAACATTAGACAAAGAAAGGGACAGAGGGACTCTTCTCTGGCATCCCCTATCCATTTCTCTTTTAAAAAGATCAACTGAAGAATGTAGTCATGATTATCCTTTCTAATTTAAAAATCATAATTCAGCCTTTGCCTCTGAGCCAATTATTCCATCCCCTGCATATTTTACACATGTCTGTTGTCCCAGATTCATAAAAAAGCCTCCGGCTGAAACTATTTGAAAGAATTAAGGAGAGAAATTGTTCAAAAAAAATAAAGTGCATACATCTCTGCAGGGTCTGGAGAGTAAGAAAGGAAGGAAGGAAAAAAAAACAACAACAAGAAGCTGTTTGTGAAGTTCAATGGCGCTTTGGTTTTGAAGAGAGGTCCGCACAATAATCCGGTCACGTTTTCATCTTAGCTTCCGTCATACCTCGGAGCTTCCTGGCATCCCACTGAACTTGAACAGTTGTCTGGCCTCCAAGACTCTGCACCTCGGCTATAATAAGTATAGAGGACCAGGACGTTCAGGCTCTCCTCTCTCTGTCTGTATTCCTTCCCTCGTTTGTCATTTTTTACTCTAATGAAGCCTCTCCAGCAGAGTTAAAAACACATTCAAGACCGTGTTTTACTTTTGTACAATCATGATCGTTTCAATTACACAGCATGATGTAACGTTTTCATGTACAGACACAACACTGCAGGAAGGGCTTATTATAATCAAAGAGGAGGCGAAGAGGAGGAAGTGCCAGCAGGCCTGCACCTCAGCTGTTGTTTTTCTATTCCTCATGCTTTAATGATCAAATTCCCCCTGGTGGTTTAAATAAGTCATGTGCATTTTCATCTCCTTTTAACAGCCACTACTTTCTGTTATGACATTCTTTGAACCGTTGTCTATTAACAAAGCTTTCACCCTCAAAAACATGCCTGAATATAAGAACACCTTTTATTAGCAACACGCAATCTGTAAGTAGATGCCTGAATGTTAAATTCAAACTGTTGTCTGTACAGTTTTAAGATACTTCTACTCCACTACATTTCTTAGGGGTATATTTTACATTTTACTCCTCTGTATTTATCTCACACCTGTAGTTAATTTTCAGATCAAGGTTTTACATAAGAAAACGTTAAAATAATAAAGTGTTGAAGATTAAACTAGTGCTTCTCAACCTTTTTTGGCCTCAAAAAAAGCTGTGTTTAGTTGGTGCCTTTTGTCATGTTTCAGATGTCTTATGAGAAGTTCTACCAAACAGACATTTCCTCTCTAAATTTCTCAGACGGCTTTTTAAATAATGATCAGAAAGTAGGTGGAACGCTGAATGAGGCAGAAAGACTGCGCTCTCTCTCACTGGGAACAGAACCATTAAAGTGAACAGATGATCTAGTGAAGAATGAAGGGAAGAGCTGGGTTTTAAACTCTGCTGGTCTTTGATTGCTGGATGATTCTCAGGTGACCAGGTGAGCCACAGGTGAGTAGGTGATTAGCCAGCCAGGAGGAGAGACAGGAATGCCACGTCCAGATAACCAGTGTTGGGTAATATTGTAATATAGGAAAGTAATATAGTAACGTAACGAGTAACTAGGTCTGTGCGATATGGCCAAAAATGTTATAATGATGAAAAAAATCTATATCAATCTTTATAGAAAATGATCATGATCAATTTCAAATCATTATTTCATTCAAGTTTAAAGGATGATTTTTGCTTTTGAGTGAAAGTTGAATAAACCAGGTGGATAATTGTGGTTTTAAACTATTCTTTATGTTGAGAACATGACAAACACTTGCCAAACAGTGGATCACTTAACAAATCTGAGGTAGAACATTCAAAACAATTATGATAAAATCTTTTTTCAACAAATATGCATGAGTAAAATCTTAATAAATAATAAAATAATATAATAATATAAAATAATAAAATCTAAAAAAATAAGTGCTAATTTGTTCGTGATACAAATAAATTAAATCACATATTTATTGAATATTTGTTCAATATTGTTATTGAGGAAGATTATATCACAATAATTATCATTATTGTTTTATTGCCCAGCCCTACGAGTAACATGACCACTTACTTTTATCACCGAGTAATAAGTAATGTTGTTACTTTTTTAAGGAGTAAGTAACTTGCCCAACACTTCAGATAACATACACACACACAGAAGACGAACAAGAGACCAACAAGAAACACAAGGTAGGGGTAAAGAGTTGAAACACTAGGAGCTGAGAGAGTGGCACAGCCAAGCAGGATATTTAATTTCCCTCTACTGACGTATTTTATTTAATTTATTATTTATTTATTTGTTGTATTGGTACTTATACTTCTTCTTTACTTATTTCTTCCATGACTGCCATAAATGTCTATTTATGCCATAAGTCATGCCACACATACTGTAGGCTACGATAATGGATTCTGGTGGCCTATTTTTGGGAAAAGACGCCATTATCATTGCAAATTATGTTTTGTCATCTCAGCTTTCATAATGCAGAGTCTGCGGGGAGAAGCTGTTCGGAAAATGGTCACAATCTGTATGCTTCGATCAATACTTTTTTACATGGAACACACAAACACAGCAAGGGACATTTTCCTCCGTGAGTCAGTGAGCATAGAGGGAACTCTGAATTAACCATGTCACGCGATATACTCACCACAGAGGCTGTCTCACGCCAGAACAAAAGCAATCAGCCTTTATGTAACCAGAGGCATAAAATCAGAGGCATAAAAGCCCTGAAATCCATCAATCACATGGGGCATTGACACACCTACCATCAAAGAGCAAACGTGGCAGAGCAGTGAAACCAGAGATGCCTCTAAAGTAGGCCATAAACTATTCATCCTGTTGTTATACACTGACAACTATCAGGTGTGATGCAGTTTGTACTGATTTCACCTGGCTTCGCCTCTGCTCGTCTTTGCAGGAATCACTGCATGCCTGGGGAAGGAGCCCAGCGACACCTCAACGCTGTTACACAGATAGCTAAAAGGGAAGACTGGCTCCATATATTTCAGTCCAGTCTGTGGATAATTCCTCAGCTGTTTTATTTGTTGTATATATTATTCCTATTTTATCTTCTTTGATTTGATTAGATTTTTTACTACATTCTTTGGTGCTGCTGTGTTAAATTGAATTTCCCCTACGGGTACAAAAAAGGTACATCTTATCTTAACTAAGAGTTACACTCATATACCAAAAGGGATCGCTGTAGTTTTTTAAAAATGAATCAGTGTAGTGACTTATTAATTGCCCCCTGTAATGACTTTGGGTATAAATGACACAGCATGAAGAGGACTT
Source organism: Micropterus dolomieu (assembly GCF_021292245.1). NCBI lineage: Eukaryota > Metazoa > Chordata > Actinopteri > Centrarchiformes > Centrarchidae > Micropterus > Micropterus dolomieu. The sequence goes on from NC_060157.1 coordinate 7,209,310, forward strand.
TACAAGATATCTATCCAAACAGCTTGTGCAATCCGCTGTTAAAAGTCTCTACTCAGAATCAAAGAGCGCCGACAAACCTCCGAGCTGCGATATCGGCACTACGATTGCAAGAGCCAGAGAGTGGGATGCAATTTATTCAAGTGTATAATACAAGAAAACACTACAGTTCATGTTATTGTTCTTCAACACACTCACAATTTCACTCTCTCTTTTTTGTTTTTAACCTAATTCCATGCATTTGCTCAACTCTCACACTTAAAGGTGCTTTATGCATAGTGTTGGTTTTATTACACCACTAATCCCTAAATAAACAACATGAAATTGGCATTAACCATTGATTTACTAATTAAACTAAGGACATGCTCAGAATAGGCAGCTACTTTGTCTTCCTCCTCCACATGCACGCACGCACGCACGCACGCACATACACACAGTATATCGATTCTTAATCACTTTAAATGAGATAGTTCCCATTCAGACTGACAGAAATTCTGTATGTGTTAATGGTTTTATCTTGATTAAATGTGACTGTAAGGAATAAATCACTCCGTTTGTGTATTACAGTATTTATGACACTGTAATACATACATATAATACATATGATTCAATAATAATAAAACTGATCAATAACGTGATAATGTTTGATGATGTTAATGTTTGATTTTGCAATCCATTACAACAAACCCACAATTATCACAGTTTCCTGGGCTGCCACTAAGAATTATTTTCATTATCATTATTTTCTTAATTGCCGGGTCACAAAATAGTGGAAAATGGCCACTATGATTTCATTGAGCCCAACATAATGTCTTGAAATTTATATTTTGTCCTAACAACAGTGCCAAACCACTTTATTATAATGTAAGTGGAAAATCAGCAATTCCTCATATTTGAGAAGCTGCAACCATCAAAAGTTGTAAATTGATTATCACATCGTCAGGTCCATTCATAACAAAAACTAAACATAGCAAGCTTTACACAGGTAGTATTTTGGTGCAGGGCAACTGTATTGGATTGCATAATATTGTACAGTTGTTGGTGCTATTGTATTAATCACCTGTGCACAAGCACTGCAAGCTTTTGTGATCCTTGATGTTGCAGTTGCACTGGTTAAACCTGGTTAATTGTGCATACATTTGCTCATATGAAGCTTTGAAAGCACTGAATTAGAGCAATTTAAGCGATATGGCACCTCATTCTTAATGTTGTGGAAATTAAGTCAATATGTGCTTTTTTTTCTTACTTGTTTGTGGATTAGCCATTGCTTATTTTGTTTTTGGAATGTTTTAAACAGATCAACAACACACATAAATATTCCAGCTTGATGACTTAAACAAAATTTGGACTTTCTGAGCATATTTCAAAAATTCTTATACTATTCCTTTTACATATAATCAAATGTGCACAATTGGAAAATGGAACATACATTCAGTCAAAGAACTGAAACTGAAATGAAGAACAACAAGTCTTCACTGCACTTTACCCAGTGTTTTTTTTAAAAAAACACTGGGTAAAGTAACACTGGGTTCTAATCTGTTTTACACTTTCTGTAGTAGCTAAATATGGTGTTGTCTATCCACCTGCGGAACTTGGACACAGCAGTGTAGACTCCAGGAAACTGGGCATCAGCACATCCTTTCCCCCAGGACACCACGCCATAGACCAGGCCCTCACATACAAGTGGACCCCCAGAGTCCCCCTGAAACAGCAGGACATGTGTATATAGAGAAACAAATATATTTTTTTCCTTTTGTTCAGACTGTCAGTGGAATATATAATAAGCATATCTATACACTGAGTTAAAAAACGGAGGTCCTCTTACCTGACAGGCATCCTTTCCACCAGTACTATAACCAGCACAGAGCATGTTTTCTGTGATCCTGCCATCAAAGGACACACTGCTGTTGCATTTTTCTGTGGAGATAATGGGGAGTGTGACAGTGCGGAGGGTGGATGGGATCTGGCCTCCACTGGGGCTGGTGTATCCCCAGCCTGACACTCGACAAATTCTGCCCTCCGCTATGGAAACGCCCTGCCGGGGCAGTAGGGCGATGGAAATGTAGCTGTTCAGATAGACCGGGGCCTTCAGCTGGAGAGATGGATGGATGGACAGTATGATCAGTAAACTAACTGAAATGAACTTGGTCACGGATGGAGTAATACCCTTTAAAAAAGACCAGTAGTTTACATACCTTTATAAGCATAATGTCGTTGTTGTCTGTGGCTCTGTTGTACTCAGGGTGGGGAACCAAAAGCTGAGGCAGGATTTCTTGTTCTGTGCCCTCATAGATGGACAGAGAGTAGTCCCCAGCCACTATCACCATTTTGTTTACCCTGAGATAAAAACCAATTAGGGTCATGTAGTGCAGGTATAGTAGGTTCATTTTTAAATGGTCATTAATAGTAAAGGAATAGTTCAACGTTTTTAGATCTGTCTGGTAAATAAGACGCTACAACCAGATTTTAGTGCCTAATCAATTGTTAAAATTCCTAGCTATTATTATTATTATATGCAACCAGGTAATCTACTTTACTTTTTTCATCAGGTAAGTCCCATATAGATAGAAATGTATTTTTTAGTAGACAATTAAATAAATATAGTAATTATACATAGGAAGATGATAAAACAAATCAACATGAAAACAAAACCATAATAACTAAACGGACATAAAGAGAATGAAACAATAAAATGTACAATGGCAGTAAAATATGAACGATATCAGTGTTTTACATAAATTATGAATTATTTTTTAGGCACTACAGAGTAGATTCTGTCGTTTTACTTTTTCAAAATTTATAAATGTAACATAAGTCTAGATTTAATTTTGATCCTTTCCAGTCAGCTTTACTTTCACCACAATTAAACTTGTCAGAGCAGGAAAAGCACAGGTATAAGTAATCGCATTAATAATGGCTCTGTTCCATTTGGGTGTTCCAGTAAGTAAATATTGCCTATCAGTGTACAAACTCTAAATTTATTAGTTTTCTAAAAGCTAATAATTTGCTATTGCAAATAAGTAGTATATAAACATGATTTAAAGTGTGTAACCGTAAATCCGGGAACTTAACGCTGACAACCCAGTTCATTTAACAAAAAGCCAATATCAGCTTCCTGATGTACTGTTGTAACCTCAGAGTTTGGATTTAACACCAAACATTGTCTAAAATGATTACTTCCCTATGTGCCAAACTGTTTGTGATCTACATGAAAGTGTGTTGTCAGTGAGGCTTGAGGCTGTCATATGCTCGTGTCAGATTCCAGTACCACAGAGCTCCATTGTTACTAGCTTGCTTGTATCACTTTCAACACAGCATTTAAAAAAAAAAAACACAACTAAATTTGTGAGGAACTCGGAGTAGAGCCGCTGCTTCTTTGTATCAAAAGGAGCCAGTTGAGGTGGTTCAGGCATTTGGTAAGGATGCCCCCTCGGTGTCTCCCCAGGGATGTGTCCCAGGCACATCCAGCTGGGAGAAAGCCTCGGGGAAGACTAGGACTAGGTGGAGAGATTATATCTCCACACTGGCCTGGGAACGCCTCGGGATCCCCCAGTCGGAGCTGGTTAATATGCCTTGGGAAAGGGAGGTTTGGGGTCTTCTGCCGGAGCTACTGTCCCCGCGTCCCAACCCCAGATAAGCAGTTGAAGATGGATGGATGGATGGATGGATGGATGGATGGATGGATGGATGGATGGACAATAAAATTTCAAAAAACACAACATTTTACAAAATACAACATTTCAGAATATGGAAAAGGTGGGACAACGCTTCTTGTTTGTGATTGGACAGAACCCAAATCCCTAGAGTTCAAAATCCCTGGAGTTCAATGTCATATCTTGTTTCTATTGTGTACTACTTTCCATGTCCTTGCCCGAATTTTAAACTGAGTTTAAAAGGATAGAAGAGGAGATTGAAATTATGAGGGAATTTATAAACAAAGGATATTCACAAGTATTGTCCCTCTCTTTCTGTAATGTGAAATGTCATGTTTTGTAAAATTCTGTTGTGTTTTGGGAATTGATGTGTTTTCTCAAATATCGTGTTTTATGATATATCACTGTGTTATGTGAAATATTGTGTTTTGAACATCTGGGTAACTGTACATTGTATGTAATCCTGTAAACACACATTTACATGCAGGAAAGTCAAGTTGAGTTGAACATCATGTGTCAATAGGCCTTTTATTGCTGCATACAACTTCCTTACAAAAAGCAAAATCAGGAGACAAAGGTGTAGCACCTCGGGTTTGTTTTACCACTTTATCAAGTTTGTGTTTCTGCATGAGGTTAGGTATCTTTAATGCTCAGCGGAGGTAAATCAAAAGAAGAAAAACTAGCTCACCCCACATTGCAGTGTGCTGCTGTGATTACCCAGTACTTATTTATCAAGGAGCCCCCGCAAAAGTGCTGACGCTCCGTTGTCTGTATCGACACAATGTACTTGATTGAATGTGGAACTGGTGCATATCCTCCCACTATACGTTCCTGTGCTGTGGCTTGACCTGCGACATGCACAGAGGGAAATAAAGACAAGTTTAGATTGGATTCATAGAGAGAGAAACACATAGTCCGTAAGGCTTTGTGCAAACCACACAGTTCCTAAATTATTACTGCAGCATCAGCATGAACAACACAAGTCATAAAGAAAACAACAGTTGACTTCATTGCACAGATGCTTCTGGCTTAGCAAATCAATAAATAGCAATCTCATTGCTGAGGAACATTGATTCACAGTGAGGATGAGTTTCACCATCATTATCTATCTGAAGTTACAGTTTTTCACAATTGTTTACATGTTTCCTGAATCTTTGGTTTATTTACACAAAACTCTAAACACAAAATACAAAATTGCATTCAAAACTTAAATTCAAAATGACAAAACACACACATCATATCAACAGATTTTTCCACCAACACAAAACACTACTATGAATAACTTATAGATTTATTTATTTTAGAATAGATTTATGCCTTTTGCATTTTTAGTGCCACACTGTAGCCAGCTGTAAAATATTGTATATATACTCGAGTATATATAAATAAACACAAATGCAATACACTTTTTTTCATGTTCTCCCTGGTTATAGTGGGGAAAGAACATGCTGGGATAACAGATCCAGCCGCCGAAAGCCCCCACATCAACTTCACCACATGCATCTATTGCCTGGAGAAGAGGCACGCATATGAGGGGATGGCAGTCATACTCCTTCCATCGCCATGCCAAAAAAACCTCTTCAGCTGTGTTTAAGAATGGGGAATACAGTGGGAGGTTTAGAACAATAAATTGTGGGTGGTCAATGAACCAGTTGCGGAACAGAGCAGCCTGGTGGAAACTTTTGTTGTCCCAGATGACAACACACCTGAGCTGCTCTGGTCTACCGCTCTGCTCGGCTGGCATGAGGATGCCATGTAGTGTGTCCAGGAATGTGATGAGAATGGCGGTATTGTAGGGACCAAGTTTGGCATGGTGATGCTTGCTAACAGCTGTGCACACGCTGTCCAGGAACATTCACAATGGTACAATAAAAGTCAACTCATGTTTCAGTAGATAAATGTGTAAATAATAGTCGCAGCAGGAGGAAATCCTCGGTTTTCATTAGCAGTAACTTCATACAGCATTTTTTCCAGGAATGTTGCCACCGTTCATAATATATATAAATTAATATATAAATTTTATATAAATACTTTATCAGTGGCCCATAAGCTCAGTCACCGTTCATTCTGTGACAGATTACCCCTGATTCCACTAAAGTTACCTCCTCCATGACCAACTACATCAGTAAAATGCGAACTATACATAAATGCAACAGTACTATTAATCAAATAATATAATGTATAACACTCACAAATTCTGTTACGGGTAGTTAGAGTGTAAACATGTCTTATGGTTGTCATAAGGTTGTCATAAGAGAAAGATACAAAGCACTCAAATGGATCAGCCCCTTAAAAATGTGATTTACTTAAACTCAATTAAGAGTGCACTGAGCCTGTCATCCCTTCAGAGTTCCCAGGGCTGCAGCTACCACTGAGGACACTGAGGTGACATCCTCTGTATTATTTCCTGGGAGACTGGAGGTTTTAATAACTTGTGGAGCACTTTACATTCTACAATTAAAATGTACATATTTTCGGTGTTTCATAGGCTGAATTCAGTACTTGAGTACAGTTAATATGTTTACATTTGACATAAAACCCAAAGTCTACATCACAGTGACTGAGAGCCATTTCAGACACAGAAATTCCATCAGGGATGAAACAATACCCTCTCATTATAGTCCTAGTTATTGATCCCAAGCCATAATTAGCAGCAGGGGTGGTGTCAAGAGCAAAATAGTAACTATATAATATACAACCCATGGATTGGGTGTATGTGAGATAAAGACAGACGCATACAAAGACAGGTGCATAGCAAAAAGTAAATTACAATGTTATCTGACCCTAAAAAGAGGATTCACAATGGCAAATTACCTGAGCACAATAAATTGTCCTAAACTAAGAAAATTGTTGACAACATACAGACTGAGTGAACACAGCCTGGCTATAGAAAAGGGTCGCCACAGACAGAGCTGGCTACCACAAGAGGAGAGACTCTGCTCCTAGTGTGACACAGGACAGGTAGAGACAGAGCTGCACTTTATAACATCATGCCCTAAATATAAAATACTAAGAAAAAAATAACTTTTCAAACATTTCCCAAATATACCCCAAATTCGAATTTATATCAGACATACTGAACAGAAACTCCCCTATTTTACTGGGAGAAATGGCCAAATGTCAAATATTTGCTGCAAAATATATCTCCTCATGCCACAAACTGAAGACAACCAGTGGAAACTCAGACTGATAAATAATGGTATTAATTTTCAAATTATTATTATTTTGATTGTTTGATATTTTAGTAATTGTTCCTTTATTTGTATTTAGTAATTAAATTTCACATTTGATACTGATATTTTATTTAGTTTTTTTTAAAATTAATGAATTAAATTTTTATTTTTTGTCTATTAATACACACACTCACACATTACTGTTTCATTTATTTACTTTTTATATATATATATATTTTTTATTATTATTATTTTACACAACTTTTACTATTTTATTTACTTATTTAATGAAATAAATAGTTCTTATGTAATTTATTAATAGTTTTGGCAATATTTTTGTTATACATTCATGCCAATAAAGTTGATTTGAATTTGAATTTGAATTAGAAAGTGTTATGTAATGACCTCGGAACTGAACCTTGAACAGTGGGTCTCCTATTGTGTGTCCTGTGAGCTGAATTGAATTTGGTTGCTGCACACCTTGCTAAACTGCACACTGTAGCAAGTAAATGTTTTTCACTACTTTCTGCTAATGTAGTTAGCTTCCATTAAAGGTAAACAGTATGCTAACCCACAACTTAGCTAACATTAGTTACACTACTTGCTGTGTCATTGTTCGCTCTATATCATAGTTTTTGTCATGGGGTTTGATTTCTCCAGAATCACTTAATACACCTTTAATGCAGACAAATCAGCTTTTTTTTTTCGATATTCTGTTCATGCAAACAAGCTAAAATTCGTAAAAGTTTATCTCCATCTCAAGCATTGTTTGTTGTGAAATAAAGCAGTTCTGTAAAGTCCCCTTTACAGTATCCTTGACCTGATCAAGATGTTTATCAGTGTCCTTTCATATTGCCTCTTTGCGACATATATATCAGGCACAAAAGGGGGTGTTGGTCACAATTACTTATTGTCATTTTGAACTTGCTTTCATCTGTTCTTCCTGAGGTTTCACATGGGACAGAGGTTGCATAGCTTTAACTAGAAATCCTATATGCAATATATTTGTCCCAAGTCATTGTGTTTCTTCTGCACTGTCCCTGGCAAACATTTTTTAAATAAAATGAAAAACTTCTTGTAACAAATAAACATACTTTTATCTCAAACATTTGAGTTTAAAAGCTCTTTATCTCAGAATGATATATCTTTGTTGTACTGAGCAACGGGGATTTCAAACTATGTTACTGATTGTACTAAAGTTTAAAAAGAAGCTTTAAAATGTACACAATCAGCAAATTCAACAAACTACAATCAGGTGTATTTGCAGTACACAGCCTTTCATCACCGAAGTGTCATTACAAAACAAATCTGACTAGATCTTACAAATATCAAAAAACAAATAAAACAGTAATGCCAATTCTCCTCTTGACTCTTGACTATGACTCTGCTAGCTCAGTCATGCCCAGATAAAAATTGCTCTGAGTCACACTTTTTTGTCAAAAGACCTTCTCAGGGGAACATCAGATCTGAAAGTGCCACAGATTGCAGATAAAAGGGATATTTTAAAAAGGGATGCTGTCATAACATATCACATTCATACAGCCAATGTAAATACACATTCAATTTATGAACCCAAAACTGTGAGTATGTTGTTTTTCAGGATTCATCATAACTTTACCTGTCTTTGTAATCAAGAGGATTAACTGTACTTAAAGCTGATTCATGCATACATAAATAAACTGTAAATTCAAGATAAAAAAAGCTTACTTACAATTTACGGCCAGGACTTCCAACAATATAAAAAACAATAAAAATGGCAGGTCCATAATGAGATAATGGGAAGAGCAGTCTGCACGCAGAGAGAGGCTTCACCTGTGTGCTACTTGTCTAATATTAACGAAAGGCACATCACACCTGCACTCTCAGGTTTCTTATAGTTCCGATTTCTGTTTCCATAGTCACCTCCTTGTTCAGGACCAATATATAATTGAAGCTACAATCACCCAGTTTAATGTCACATATATGGTGAAGCAAATACTGTGTTTATTGTGTTGTTATCATTCTGCATGTCAGAACCTCCTGTAAAGTTTTATTATGTTATTGTACAGGTACTCAGATTTATGTCCAACATTTAACAGATTTCAGCTTGTAATTGTAGCTCCTAACAGGGATCAAATTGTCCTATTTGAAAGAACATACAGTAGGGGTCTCTGCAGCTCTACATTTTTGTACAGTTTTCCCTCACTCATTTTACCCAGGAAGGATTATTAAGGGTTTTTCAGTGATGGCAAGCAGCAGAAGCTTTTGTACCCGACCAGGTCAAACCAGCACTGCTGTTCCACATTTATTCTAGGGCCAGGTGTCATTAAAAATTGAGCACAGCAGGCAGGCAGGAATCATCAGTGCTACCTTCCCTCTGTGGAGTTCCTGACCTCCGTTGGCTAATAGCCCTCTCTGTTGCCCTCTCTGCTACTGATAGCTATAGTCACGCTCTTGGTAACTCTCACGTCCCCTGAGAGCTGACCGCTGCCTTTTTTCCACATGACCCGCTCCTCAGTCCAAGTGCTGTCATCATTATATATGGCTGCCAGCTCCTCATTCTCACATTCATCTGTCTGGCCCAGGACTAAAATGTTATCTGTATACGACAAACCACAATTCTCTAATCCCTAAAAGTCTCCTCTTTTTTAAAATATACTCACTTCTTATATAATTCTCAGCTCTTTATCGATACAGGCTTTTCTTGTTTCAGTAAGTTTAGAGGCACAGTTTTGTTTGATTGATTTTATTATGTCTGTAAGACTTTACAAAGCAACAAATCTTATCAGGGCTGACATATTTCTTGAATATTTTAAAATGTACTTGAGGATTGCAAGTGTCTGTTGTGACCTAAGGGGGAAAATAACAAAATGTTTTACTGGAATGGAGACATGTAGATCCTGAGATGATCTTGGTTTACAAGACTTGGGTGACGCTGATGTGTTATCAGTCCCAGTATCACATGTCCAACAGTACATGTGACCCAGCACTGGCTTCCTTACCAAATCTTATGCAATTCTTCCTTGAAAAAAGGTTACAAATATGTTCAGCTAGCCAAAGGGAATTTCCATTATGTATACCAGTAAATAATGTTTTTTTTTTTTTTGTTAACAGTATTATAGTACAGTAACACAGTGATACAGTAAAGGGCTTAAAGCAGAAGTAAGGAATTCTTTTAAAACAACTTTTTGTTATATTTACTAAAACTGTCACTATATCCTCACAGTAGTAGGGGAGACTGGGGATGGTTGTAACATTTTTGACATTTCTATCTGTATCTCGGAGCTCTTTTAAGCAAGTCCATTCAGAATGTGATACAAACTAGTAACATGTGCCTGCTATTAAATGGTGTAACTGTAGCTCTGCAACACAGACAGAAAATGCCTCAGACACAAGGAGTAAAATGTTACAATTCACCCTATAGTCTGGGTTAATTTTAACATACCCTGGGGTGAAATGTAACATTATGTAATAAGGAAAATGAGAAAAATATGATTGAAAGCTTTTTATTCAACACTTAAATTATTATTTATTTTTTAAAACATTATTAGTGTGTGTGTGTGTGTGTGTGTGTGTGTGTGTGTGTGGGATTATCCAAGTATCTTAGTTACAGTCAGTCATTGTAGTGACATAGTAGTAAATATAATAATAAATTTAACAAAATGTGCACCAACTGATTTTTAGTGTGTGTATTTGTGCTTGTTTGTCTTGCATTGTTCCAGCTGTGACACACATTTGGCACTTCACGTATTTTTGTCAAATTCAGTGAATTTGCTTCTTTCTGCTGGCTGTCTGTGTGTCCGCTGAAAAAAAGTCAGGTGTTTGTACACAGCCCTGGATCTGTAAATGGGAAACTGGCTCAGACCGAGTCACACAACACTCCAGCCATGATTTGTGTGTCAGGTCACGTTAAATAACTTGCCCACAGACATTCAGCTTACTTTTTAGTTGGCCAAGATATGCTGTTGTAAGTATCACTGTCTGGAGCTGGTGATAACATACTTAATGTACTAGTCTATGATTTTAACCCATGTGAATAAGCTCATCACAGAAAAACGTGATTGGTGCATTGTAGCTTGTGTCATATGGGATTTTAAGTTTTAGAACCAGGGACGGATCCATGATACACCAGCAGCACCCGCACAACCTATGCCACACTTTATGTAAACACGATTATTGATATTAATATGTATTAAACAATAACTTTAGTAAAATAGATGTAAAACAGAATAAGGTGTTGCTCTTAGGAGGAGGCTGGCTACAAGAAGCATAGTAGCACAATGGCATTAGCATCCTTGTTCTGGCGAAAATTATTAGATGTAACTTGTATAAATGAATGTATTAATGTAATATTCTAACATTTAATAAAAACTATAATGTTCATTTAAAGGTACAGTGTGTAAGTTTTAGTGGTATCTAGTGGTAAAGGTTGCATATTGTAACTATGCTCATGGTGCATTCGCGTTTTTTCTAGGGATGGCCAGATGGGGCCACTGAAAAACCTGCGGTGGTACACTAAAACCAAAAGCCATAACTGGATTCTTTTATGCAGTATATAGACTAGTTGAAAACTACGTTAAAATATGAATTATGGAATCACAGACTGATAAGACTAAAACCAGTTCAATTAACATTTTGAGTTCCATAAAAATCTGTTTTAATGTGTTATGTATCTGTATGCGTTAGGCAATTGTTCTTCAAATACACTAGTTGACCTTTTCCTCAAAAAAACAACTACAGCTTTTATTTGTTGGAATGCACTGACTGCAAAGAACAAAACATTTACTGGGAACAAGCCTTCTCAAGATTACAGACATCACAGAGCATACATATTTTTCTTTCATACTAGACTATATAATGATTTAATTGAAATAAACAATATGTGTCTTTACAGAGTTGTATAATTATGTATTAACCATACTATTTCATAAAAATGGTTTCAAAACAATACCAGTAAAACTACAATACTCTCTCTTGCTACTGTTTTTAACATGTCAACAAGCAGCATGG
>NC_060157.1:7221221-7236865 GCF_021292245.1 Micropterus dolomieu
GTGTGTGTGTGTGTGTGTGTGTGTGTGTGTGTGTGGGATTATCCAAGTATCTTAGTTACAGTCAGTCATTGTAGTGACATAGTAGTAAATATAATAATAAATTTAACAAAATGTGCACCAACTGATTTTTAGTGTGTGTATTTGTGCTTGTTTGTCTTGCATTGTTCCAGCTGTGACACACATTTGGCACTTCACGTATTTTTGTCAAATTCAGTGAATTTGCTTCTTTCTGCTGGCTGTCTGTGTGTCCGCTGAAAAAAAGTCAGGTGTTTGTACACAGCCCTGGATCTGTAAATGGGAAACTGGCTCAGACCGAGTCACACAACACTCCAGCCATGATTTGTGTGTCAGGTCACGTTAAATAACTTGCCCACAGACATTCAGCTTACTTTTTAGTTGGCCAAGATATGCTGTTGTAAGTATCACTGTCTGGAGCTGGTGATAACATACTTAATGTACTAGTCTATGATTTTAACCCATGTGAATAAGCTCATCACAGAAAAACGTGATTGGTGCATTGTAGCTTGTGTCATATGGGATTTTAAGTTTTAGAACCAGGGACGGATCCATGATACACCAGCAGCACCCGCACAACCTATGCCACACTTTATGTAAACACGATTATTGATATTAATATGTATTAAACAATAACTTTAGTAAAATAGATGTAAAACAGAATAAGGTGTTGCTCTTAGGAGGAGGCTGGCTACAAGAAGCATAGTAGCACAATGGCATTAGCATCCTTGTTCTGGCGAAAATTATTAGATGTAACTTGTATAAATGAATGTATTAATGTAATATTCTAACATTTAATAAAAACTATAATGTTCATTTAAAGGTACAGTGTGTAAGTTTTAGTGGTATCTAGTGGTAAAGGTTGCATATTGTAACTATGCTCATGGTGCATTCGCGTTTTTTCTAGGGATGGCCAGATGGGGCCACTGAAAAACCTGCGGTGGTACACTAAAACCAAAAGCCATAACTGGATTCTTTTATGCAGTATATAGACTAGTTGAAAACTACGTTAAAATATGAATTATGGAATCACAGACTGATAAGACTAAAACCAGTTCAATTAACATTTTGAGTTCCATAAAAATCTGTTTTAATGTGTTATGTATCTGTATGCGTTAGGCAATTGTTCTTCAAATACACTAGTTGACCTTTTCCTCAAAAAAACAACTACAGCTTTTATTTGTTGGAATGCACTGACTGCAAAGAACAAAACATTTACTGGGAACAAGCCTTCTCAAGATTACAGACATCACAGAGCATACATATTTTTCTTTCATACTAGACTATATAATGATTTAATTGAAATAAACAATATGTGTCTTTACAGAGTTGTATAATTATGTATTAACCATACTATTTCATAAAAATGGTTTCAAAACAATACCAGTAAAACTACAATACTCTCTCTTGCTACTGTTTTTAACATGTCAACAAGCAGCATGGCTCCACAAAACATTTAATGAGAGTGAGAGAGAGAAAGAGAGAGAGAGGAGTTCATTTACACAAGTTACAGTACCACTGTCACAAACCTAAGGTAAGAATGCAGTTTTTTAAACCGACATAACCAAGCTCAGAACAAATGAGCCTACAGGGCAATAAGCAAATAGCAGGTAGCTGTACACCACTGAAGTCAACAACAATGCGCACAGACAACTCCAGTGGCCTGTACTACGAAGGGAGTTCAACCTACTCAGAGTTAACTCGGGGTTGTCAGGCAAACTCGGGGTTGAGAAACTCTGACTGCCTACACTAGAGTTAAACAGTACTACAAAGGTGGATAAGATGTTGGTTAGTTGAGTCCGTGTTAACTGGAATTGGTGTGCGTTCGCATAAAAGGGGTGTATTCGGCCGTGCAGGCAGAGTTTTTTCGCAAGGGCGCATGCTCCGTATTTCTCCAGAGGCATGCATGTTGGTATTGTCAGGAAATTATGAATGTAAAGACAAGTTAACGGCTAAATCTAATATCGTGGCGGGCAACAAGGCCAGGGAGGCTTCCAAGCATCACATTAACAAGGTCATAAACATTTATTCTGTACATAACCTGGTGATAATGATAACGATGTAAAGGTGTTCCCATTCCAAATACCTTCATATCCCAAGGTGCAAGCAGAAAACCACAGCTTAGAAACAGACATAATACAAGAGAACACTTTAGCATTGTCAAGTAGTAGGTCACTTCCATTGTTCATTCAAATGGTCACAGTGCAAAACCAGATAAAAAGATAAAATAACAAAAGATTTCCATGGTTACATTTACTATAAAAGACAACAGGACAGCAGTGATCCCACCAGTTGGAGATCCTCTGAAGGTTGCTGTGTTTGGATTTACAGGTAAGTCCAAGGTAATTCTAATTGTAACCGTTCAAACTTAATGATTAATATTTTGCCCACATATCAGGGGAAGATGGTGTTTTCAGCAAAAACAACAAAATGCTATTACTAGTTGAGTTTGTGTAATACATGTTAAAATTGTATTAGAATTTAGTTCTTTAGTTTTAGGTAAAACTGTTGAGAATGATAATGAAATATTAACAATTTAAGCAGTTCATTAATAGACCAGTTACCAATCAGCAACAAGATTAACATATAATTTCTTTTATTTCACACAAAGATAATTGGATTTTATTAGGGTTGTAATATAATTAATTGGCACATTACATACTGTGTATAAAAGCTGCTAAAAGTTTCTGCTCTACAGATGAAAAGTAAAAGTATGGCTCCACTGCGAAGATCTACTGTACTGTTGCTTTTGGCTTTCTCAGTATCAGGTAAGTTCCTTAAACACAAACTTTTAATTCCTAGGTACATAACAAAAGGTGTCCTAGACTCAAGATGTAACCATGTTGAAAGGGACTTTCACAGAGCATTAGCTGACATGGGTGAAAACCTAAATGTATGTACATCGGGATATACTAAATCTCTGTTGACATGGCCTTAAGACTGTCTTCAACCTCTCTTCTGTAGTGCATTAAGATTATAAACACCATAGAGCATTAAATATGAAATAAATTACACTTTTTTGTAAACCAAAAGAAATCACAGGGCGCTTGTTCCAAATCTACAGAGACATTTGCACAAAGGATTATTGGAGGTCAGGAGGTCCCACCATACTCTATCAAATATCAGGCATCACTGCAGTCTGAGACCAGGCAACACTACTGTGGAGGAACCTTAGTGCACCCTCAGTGGGTGGTGTCTGCTGCCCACTGCTGGAGACCGTAAGTACTGACACTAGACAGAGCGATAAACACTGATGTTTTGAGCAGTAGTGGAGGAAGTATTACTTAAATGAGAGTAAAAGTACACCTTACCTCCCTGTAAAACCACTCAATTACAAGTAAAAGTATTGCATTGAAAACACAGTGTTACAAGGAAAATCCTGAAAAATGGCCCCTGTGACTGATTTATTATTGTATATTACATCATAAGAAATACTCATGCATTTTTATAAAAGCAGGAGTTTACATGATTGGTTGGAGTTGGACCTGATTTATAATTTTGTGTAGGACTGCCACAAATGATTATTTTCATTATCAATTAATCTGCTGATGATCTCCATCAACTGATTTTTGGATTTGTAAAAATTCTGAAAATGGTGAGAAATGCCATCACAATTACAGAGAGTCAGAAAATTTTCTTTTTTCAAAATTATAGGACAAACCTCAAAATTATTAAAAATGTAATTGAATTTTAGGATGGAAAATTACTAAACAATATGTCAAAATAGTTGCCAACTTACTGTTGTAGTACATTAGCTGTACATAGCTGTACATTGTCATGTCTGTGAAGATTCTCAGTCATCCAGGTCAAATTTATCCAAAGTGGGATAAAATCAAGGGCAACTTGAAGATGTTTCGCCTCTCATCCAAGAGGCTTCCTCAGAACTTCTGAACTGAACCAGAGAGAGGTGGAACGTAAACATTGTGTAAACATGTAAACATCTTAAACGATACATTGGCATATGTTTTGTGTGCAAAAACTTTAATTTGTAAAGTAACTAAAGCTGTCAGTGTAAATGTAAAATGTGTTTGACAAGGACATTGACAAGTGGTATGACAAGTACAAGTAATACAAGTAGGCCTACATCAAATTTGCACCTATGTAGCCTACAGTACTTTTTTACTTAGTTACATTCCACCACTAGCTTTGATATGAGGTAAGATAATTGAATGTGTTCATGTATAATGACGACAGAATGTTTTGTGACATCTAAGTTTTACATCTTTACATTTCACTGCATTTTACAATTAAAGGGAAAATTCTGACTCTCCTTCTGTCTGTTTGGCCACTAGGAGCAGTTTGATGAAGGTGGTGTTAAGTGAACACAACCTGGAGACAACAGAAGGATTTGAACAGGTCTTTAATGTCTCAAAGATTTATGTCCACAACTATAACTACAAGACATTCAACAATGACATCATGCTCATTAAGGTAGGCAGAAGAGTAGTAGCTTGAAATAACAGATACGTTGAGCTCCTGACACATGCATACACCCTATCCTCTTGTTGGTTAACGTGTCCAATCTGTGGTGCTGTAACTTTTGGTTTGTGCTACAGCTGAGTGAGCCAGCACAGCTGAATGCCAATGTCCAGCCAGCTGCTCTGCGTGAGGAAGACAGTCCTCCACTTTCTAATGATTTGTGCACAGTGAGTGGCTGGGGTGTGACACAGACTTACAGTTACTACCTCTCCAATGTGTTACGTGCTGTGGATGTGAGAATAGTACCTTACTGCTCTTATTACTACTGGGGGAGGATCACTGCAAACATGGTGTGTGCTGGATCTGCGATGGGTGGCAAAGATTCCTGCCAGGTACAGAATTCTGTTCTTTTTTCTGATGCATATGCTGCATGACTGGTATTGGAGGCTTTTGTTGAATGCTTTAATTAAAACCTAATAATGTTGCATAATGGTGTCTTGTGTATTATACATAATTTTATTATATCCCTTTTTATTGTTTTTTTTATTACATGCCCTTATTACGCGATGATGTCCTTTGAATTACACATTATCACAACATAATTGCTCTGCAGGTGTGTATCCACTTTTAGTAACTAATTTAATTACAATGAACAAGACTAAATGCCTACAGCCATGCTATTGGCTCTGTGAGTCTAAATGTTACATTAGTATGCTAAAGTCACTATCGCAATGACAATACTAACATGCTGATATTTAGCTGTTATAATGTTCACAATTATAGTTTAGCAAGTTAGCACGCCAGCAGTTACTAATTTACACTAATAAATTTCAGCTAAGGCTGTTGGGAATTGTGTCATCAGTCATAAAAGTATTGGACAAATCTAAATGTTGGGGATGAAAGTGATTTACACTTCATCTCAAGGGGGACATTGATGTCTTTACTAAATTTCATGGCAATCCATCTGCTAGTTGTTGAGACATTTCACTAAATACCAACCTCATGACACTAAAGGCAAAGTCCTTGTGTCCCTGAAGTAAGTATGATAATCTTCTCAGGACCATGAATGTCTGAACAAACTTTAATGACAAATCTAGTTTTGAGATATTTCAGTCTGGACCAAAGTGGCTTGACCAAACGACAGTCAGACGTTGGCATCTCTAGAACCATTTGCAAAAATAATACTGTAAACTAGTGTATACCAGACTGGAATTGTAAATATCTCATACCAAAATATGTTGATATGCTGATTTGTCTTGGTTATCCACAGGGTGACTCCGGTGGTCCCCTAATCTGCAATGGGTACTTCGAGGGCATTGTCTCCTGGGGTGTCAGCTGCGCGAACCCATACTTTCCTGGAGTCTACACCAAAGTGAGAAACTATGTCCAGTGGATCAGCTGGCTTATCGACAATGACACACCATGAACAGTCACCAAAATACTTGCTGAGCAGCGAATTCAACACAATATTTTTAATGGCTTTAATATTACTAATAACTTTCTTTGTTTTTAATAGTACTGAATGTCAACTTTACACACTGAGTTTAATTGCAGTTTATGTTGTTGGGGTACTCTATGTAGAGCCAGGATAGTCATTTCTTGATTTAAGATTTCCTGTAAGCTTATGCTTATTTGATTTTCATTAATTCTTTAATACTTTTAACACTTTCCTAATGTTACAACAAGCACTGAATGAATGAATAAACCATCAACAGTGACAATAAGGATGAGTCGTGTGTTCATGCTTGACCGATATGATACATCTTCGATGCTGATAGGCTACTACATTTTTCCTCATGCAGTTGATTTCCAAATCAAAAAATCAATTCAACTTTATTGCCACATATAAAATTATACACAGTATAATGTATGCAAAATTAATTCTCTGCATTTAACCCATCATAATTTGGAGCAGTGGGCAGCCACTGTGCAGTGCTGGGAAAAAACCATAGATATAGACCAGTTTCTTGATCAAGGGCATTGACTGGTTTTGGACACACGTCTAAAATGAAAAAATGGCTTCTTGTCCAAAACAAAGACTCTGCTGTTACTTAGTTGTTTATTTGTTGTATTACCCTAAACACCCCTGCGATGGACTGGCGACCTGTCCCGATGTCAGCTGGGATTGGCTCCAGCCCCCCTGCGACCCTGTACGCAGGATAAGCGGTTGACGATGGATGGATGGATGGATGGATACCCTAAACACAGACTTGAATACTGATGTGGCTTACTGACAAAACAATGTCCAGCCTTAGTTGGCTAACTGTTTGTTAAGGTATAATGCCTTTATTTGACCTACTAAATAGCAGGGTCAGCAGGATTGCTTGTAAAGGGGTTGAATTACAGTATGATCACACCAGATTTCCAAAAGTTAGTTCTCCTGTCCACATATTTAGTGCACTTTTGGAAAGGCCCTTGGTTTTACTTGTTCAACTATCAAGCATAAGTTGATAAATTAGACCTTGGATGAATGATCTTCACAGGAAAAATGTACAGTTGATACCAGGCAACCATTTTGACATATTGTTTAGTAGTTTTTCATCCTAAAATTGAATTACATTTTAAATAATGTTGATGTTTGGGTTTGTCCTATAGGTTGGAAAAAAGAAAGCATTGTGACGCTGTGTAATTGTGATGGTATTTCTCACTATTGTCAGAATGTTTACAAACCCAAATTGTCCACATAATTTGACCCATGCAGTATATGTTGATCTTGATCTCTTGTCTGGTAAACAATTATTTTACTATAGGATTTAAATGAATAAAGTTAACAGTAAAACTGAGCAATCAGAAATTAGAAATTGTTTAAGTTACACAGTATATGATATTGTATGGTCATTGAAACGTTACCAAATGGACAGTATTTTACAGTGCTGATCTAACCAACCCAACTAATGAAGTAAGCCTACATACTGGTCATGCTGCCGCCATCCTACGTAAATAATTGGCTCGTGATTGACGCAAATAACCTTGACGCCTGCCATCTTGTCAGCAGCTAGGGTCTGTTGCTACTTTTTATGTGGATTTTCCTTTTTGTTTTTTCCCATGGACCACTCTTCAGCACATTTTCCCACATTATCTGATAGCTCATAGAATAGCCTATGGACTAGCTGTTAATTGGTTCTCTGTGGCTCTGGAAAAAATGGACTTGGCTGTTGTCTGTTTGTTTTATGTGTTTGTTTGGAGTCTTGTGCCCTTAGTGGTCAAAAACTATTAAGGCTTTGCATAATTACAATTCCAGACCGACAGTTCTTTGCTTAACCTGATGTAAAGGATGAAAGGATATATAAGATGTGATAAGATGCCCGGTTGGTTTGTTGTATCCTAAATAAAGGACAGAGAAAACAAACAAACAAACAAACAAAAAACTCCAGACCGATTGTACCTTGTAACTATTTTTCCTAACGATTTTCTCCCTCCAACTGTAGCTGTTACCTGTGTTACAGGCCCCAGACACAGCGCATGTGGATAGATAATAAAACCTGTAAAACAAGAGAAATGAATAACACAGGAAACATGCTGCCGACTGCTACGTTATCAAAACAGTCCCCCTCTGCTGCCCCCTACTGTCTGTAGTGGAGTACATATTCGTAATGCAAAAGCATTGGAGGACTTTGGTGACTCACCAATGCTACAAAAAATATATTGTTTAATTAAATTTATACATGTTGTGTGCGTCACACATGTACATAGTAATATTTTGATGTATAGTGCATAGACTATATGGTATAGCGAAGGTAAATGAGATAAATAAGAGTAAGTTAAATAAAAATACGTAGGCCGTCAGAGAGTCATGCACATGCGCAGTATCAAGTGTTTACATAAACCCTTGACAGCTGCGACCAGACAAAAGCATAGACACAGGCGGACTCAATAAACAGCTTAAGTTACCTTTGTGGGTAAATTATGTCTGTGAAACACGCTATTAGCCGAGGGCTGGAGCTGGGCCGGTCGGTCTTTCAGCTGGGTCTCCTCAAACCGGGGGCCCGAGTCGTAGCAAAGCTCCGAGCTGACCGTTTGCGTGTAGGCCCATCGGCCCGCACCGTTCAGCCTCAGGCTTTCCTGCCGTCTCGGTACCGCTACTACCGAACCTCTTTGAAGGGCCTGGCAGCTCAGCTTCAGTCCGCCGGCTTCAGGAGAAGGTTTGGCGGTGGGTCCCCGCGAAACAGGGCCGTGTTTTTGGCTTTTGGTCTCGGTGTAGGGCTTATCGAACAGCAGCTTGAGGATGACAGAAAGAGTGCCGCGACTTGTCAGGAGATCCAGGTAATGGACCTGATACACTGCTGTTCCTAAGTGCTCTGCTAAAGTAGTTTTTGGGCACTTTACTTGAGTATTTCCATTTTATGCTACTTATATTTCTTCTCTGCTACACCACTGTACAATGTTAGAGGCTAAACTACCTAAAAACTATTTAGTGTTACTAACTCCAACAGTAAAATATTGCTTACTATTTCATGTAATTCAATATCTATAAATAAGCTGCATAGTAATATAACACTGTGAATAAAGTTTTTGAAGAAGAGTATATTTTGCTGATAGTACTAGTACTTCTACTTTAGTACACATTTTAATCCATGACATTTTCTTGCAATTAAATGTTTTTACACTGTGGTATAACTAGTAAGGCTATACTAAAATAAATTTGAGTGTTTTTTCCACCACAGACAGCTATTATTATTATTATTATTAGATTGTTGCGTAGTGTCATGGACTGAAACTTTTTAAAAGATAAAAGTTGTTCACCGCTTTGCACTAATCCTGTCCATACCCCTCTTACTTCAGCTCCTAGTAGGATAACACCTTTGTAGCCATTGCCAGTTGACATGGTTAAGCTTGTATTTGCATTTGACATTACAGATATATAAACCAGATAAGCTCCTGTGGTTGCTGACCTAACATATGTGCCCATGAGACATCACTGGAATAAAGCTCCCAAAACTTTATTGGACTGAAAAAAAGTAAACATTTGAACTACTGTCTCTCTGCATTTTAGGAGCTGTAATCCACTCTCTATTTGTCTAATCTGTTATCAGTCACCTGGCATAGAGATTTGATGTGCACACACAACTACCTTTCTGCATCTTAAAAAATATTTCCCCCAATCTGCAGGCAGTGTTTAGCAAGAAAAGATTTCACAGTCCTCTCAAGCCCTTCCCCTCTGGATATAAACTGGAAGATTACATTATTGGAAATCAGATTGGGAAAGGCTCGAATGCTGCTGTATACGAGGCTGCAGCTCCGTTCGCCCCTCCAAAAGAGATCAACAGCTCCCTGGTGCAACTGAAAGAAGACGAAGAAGAAGGAGAGACGGCTCGATCTCTGACATGCTGCTCACTAAGAACTTTCCCTCTGGCTATCAAGATGATGTGGAACTTTGGGGTGTGTGTTCTACAAAATTCCACACTTTCCCATTAGTCCTATGTCGGAAAAGAGATGATCAGTTCTGACAGGTATTTTTTTGATGCCAATTGTTTGCAGGCAGGATCGTCAAGCGAGGCGATATTAAAATCCATGTCACAGGAGCTGGTGCCTGCTGGGCCCCTGGCCTTAAAGCAGGAAAAAGAACAAATCACTGTGGATGGGTAAGTATTGTACCTACAGTGCATTCATAGTTCATTACTAGTCCTGCAGTGCTGAACAGGGTGAAGGAATGATGCTCATAAATGTTTGTGATCTCTCTAAATACAGACATTTTGGAGTCCTACCCAAAAGAATTTCAGCACACCCTAATGTGATCAGAGTGTATCGGGCTTTCACAGCGGACGTCCCGTTGCTACCAGGTGCCCAAGAAGAGTATCCAGATGTGCTGCCAGCCAGGCTTAACCCTGCCGGTCTGGGCAACAACCGCACTCTTTTCCTGGTCATGAAGAAGTAAGACCTGCCGTCTTTCACCCTCTTGATCAACTCAAGTAAATTAGAATACTTTAAAAACAAATGTCAGTAATTCTTAGGTTCCAGTTGTTTTGGTGACACCCGTAACAGCAAGTGCAGTTTAATACTCCAGCAAACTCTCCTTGGAGAAATACAATCAAAGAGCAGCTTGTGTATCTGTTTTCGTTATTTAATTTTATGCAGCACATGTTGCGAGTAGATTTGCTCACAAAAACAGAGCTGAGTAAAGGTGGTTACCTTGCTGAGAAGGTGTTGTTGCCTGCAACTCTTATTCTATCAACTCGCTGCAGCTGCACCTTATTGTACCACTACTCCTTACAATATTTAAAATATCTTTATTATCAAATGCAGAAAAGTAACAGTTGTCTCACTTTGAAGAGGCATTTTTGACAGCAATTGCTGTCAGTTGTAACTTTGGTTTGCCTATTAAATGCTTTTAATGCAAACTAGGAGCAGAGGTAAATGTTAGGTTTCAGTTAGCAGTAACTGAATACTGCTCTGATGTAGTGTTAGGAGAGTGAACAGTGAGGCTGAAATCAGTGTGATAAAATTACAAGCCGTAACGGTGGATTACACAGCATGTGATTTGAATCCCGTGTGGGAATGGCAGGACCCCCACTAAAAATTTAAACTACTATAAAGAGAGGTAATGACAGAATATAACTTTAAGGTGGAGTATACAAAAAACTGAACGCATCCAATTCAGTAGCACTAGCATCCTGTCTTCTTCTTTGCTATAGCTACCCCTGCACACTGCGACAGTACCTGGAAGTGTCCCCTCCTGGCCACAGGCAGGGCTCTCTGATGGTGCTGCAGCTCCTCGAGGGGGTCGACCATCTGTGCAGACAGGGTGTTGCTCACAGGGATCTCAAATCAGACAACGTGCTGTTGGAGTTTGACTCTGGTCAGAGAAATATTCAGTCAGCAAGAGAACAATTCAGATATCAATTTGAGATTTCATCAGTTTTATGTAAAAATGTTGATTTTGCTTTTGTGCAGATGGTTGCCCTCGTTTAGTGATTACAGACTTTGGCTGCTGCCTGGCCCAGAGTGACTGTAGCCTACATCTGCCCTTCAACAGCATGTGGGTCAACAGAGGAGGGAATGCCTCCCTTATGGCCCCTGAGGTAGGCTTAAGTGTCTATTGTTATTAAGTAGAATGTCCCAACAGTGGCTAAACTGTCTCTTACTGGCCCATATTCAACTTGAACTTGGTCGAATGTTAATAAAGAAGAAGCAGATCATTATCAGTTGTAGACAGTAAAAGAAGAATGTATATTGAGGCCTTTGGCAATACATGTCTAAAACACTCAGATATATCATATTATGTGTTTTAGCTGCAACATATCCTTTTAAAAAAGGAACATTCCACTAGAGAAATGGGATTTAGTTTAAGTAACCCTCAAATATATGGCACCAATACACATGTGCTATCATAAAAATGTTCTTTTATGTGTGTACATGTAGTAAGAGCATATACTGGGTATGAGTAGAATGACCGCCATGGTTATTACCAGAGGTGGCAGTAGCTCAAATTGCAATTTCTAACGGGATTATACGTTCTACAATAAGAAGTCATTGCAGTTAACCATAATATTACTTTTCTTAAATAATGACACATTTAAAATATAATTTTCTTAATGTGTCTACCCAAAGGTAGCCACTGCAGTTCCAGGGTGTGGTGCAGTGATTGACTATAGCAAGGCAGACGCCTGGGCTGTGGGTGCCATCTCGTATGAGATATTCGGCCTGCAGAACCCGTTCTATCGAGCAGTGGGACTGGAGAGCAGGAGTTACCAGGAGAAGCAGCTTCCACCTCTGCCCTCCTATGTTCCAACTGATGTGCAGTTAGTGATCCGATTGCTCCTCAGGAGGAACCCAAGCAAGGTATAACAGGGATTGTGAGGGATTTGTTAGGATACTATGTGCTTATGTGAAAATTCTAGACTAGTACTTTGTAGTTGTGTTCCTGTCTACCTGATTAATGTATCATGATAAAATGCTCTGCATAGAAGAAAACTAATAAGGTAATATTTATCTTTGGGTTCGTCACTACCAGTGACTCCTTTCACATTACACATAGTCTTTTTCTTTGCACATTGATAATATATAAAAAATCTATTTGATTCAGCTTTAAACTTAACTTAATTGTTCTATCATTCTGTTTGATAAAGATATGGACACATTTTACAATTGCTCATTTGTTATGTCTGGTAGTAGTCTACCAGCAGTCTGGTAATATTAATAATTAACCAACTCTTTGATACTACAATACTCATACATACATACATGCTATTGTTACTTTGCAGCGTCCCAGTGCTCGTGTGGCGGCTAACATGCTACATCTTAGCCTCTGGGGGCGGAAGGCCCTGGTCAATAAGGACAGCATTGGCATGTCGAAGTTGGCTGATTGGCTGCTGTGCCAGTCTGCTGTGGTTCTCCTGAAGAGCTGTAGTGGACTCAGTGGGAACGTGGTGGAGGCAGAGCTTCAGAGGAGTTTCCTGTCTAACCTGGACCTGGAGGACCTGCGCACCGCTGTGGGCTTCCTCCTGTATGGACGAGAGCTGCGTCAGGCCTGCATGCTGTCTGCATAGATCCACTCTCACTCATTCAGAAACATAGCTTAGGAGTCATTGGTATGGATATACTGGGAGCCTAGAGTTAATACTTGCTTTGATTTTCAGTCAGACTTATCTGTATTTATAATATGTATAGCCTTTAATCATCTAATGGCTATTAAGGCAAACCCCATTGACACTGTACTCTTCCAATCTTTTTCTGTTACTGTCTGAATTCCTGCAGTTATTGTGAATTATGAAATGGTGTAATTAATCTTTTTGGATTGCCTGATCCCTCCCAAACCAGTCTTGTCTTTTGCTGCTGAAATGCTGAGCTGCATTTCCCAGGTTGTGTTCTCAGCATCACTTCAATGCCAGCAGGAGTTAAAACAAAGTGCTACTAGTGCCCCTTTGTGAAAAATGCAACAGGTCTTGTGGGTGCATTGCATCATGGACTATTGAGGCTATTGTTGGCCTCGGTATCTTTTTGTTTTCTGCAGCTAATATCCTTAAATGATTGTTTGTCTGCACCAAACAACTAAATTAGCCCAGAAATGCAAGGTTCCAATGACTGCTGGAATTTCTGTTTTAAGAGTGGAAATTCTAATGCTTGGGTGTTATTTGTTGATATTTATTAAGAAAGATACACAGTTGCTACCTGAGCGATTAAAATAGCTCTGTGTGTATATATTTTTGACTCATAAAGGTGAATGCACATATTTTACATTAGAGTGAAAAGCATACCGAAACAACATTCTACACTTGTCAGGCCCTACTGTGTAGGGTGACATTAAATTTTACATATTCACAGGAAACATGCTACCCTTAAACAGTTAGTATGCCCGTTGCACTGGTTGCCAGTGGGTCTGTAATCTTGGAAGCCAAACAATCAGTAATTTCCCCATTTTGCACAACGTAATGCATGTGAAAACCTCCCCAACATGTTGTTACACAATTATCACAATGATGATGGTAGATAGCATGGATCATGCAGATTATTGACCGACCCAAAGGATGTGATTTTGTTTTGCTCTTGTTCCTGAGGTTTGCACTTTATGTCCATGTTTGCACATGCTCAAAGCCATTGTGCCGGTTTACTGGTGTTTGTTTGTTGCCAGCTTATCTATTATATCCATCCATCCATCCATCGTCAACCGCTTATCTATTATACCTATTCTAAAATAAATTATGCCAAATCCATGATTTGAATCACAATGACATCTTATCAAAACTAGTCACAGCTTACTATTTTGGCATCATAACATGCATAATTATATATCATGTGTCAGGGATGCAAGATAGTGTTTTCATAATGAAAATAAATATTTTGGATATAGGTAGCTTTTTCTGCTGTGTTTCAGAATAAAGGTATCTGTCAGAAAAGAGCTCTGAATTGATTGTGCAAATCATTCCTCTTCTTTATTAACACTTCTTGTTTTAAAGTTGTTTCAGATATTTTAAAGTTACTGAATATGCATTAGGCTTTTGGTAATAAGGTTTTTGTGCTGTACCGTGCTGTACCTGGAGGCACTGAATTTAGTATTTCAAGGACAAAAATAAAACTATTTAATTTGTCGGTATTCACAAAACAATTGAAAGAAGGTTCAATAAATAACACAGAAACAACTTGATTTTACAGGAATTTTATTAAGGACAGAGCAAAACCTGAATTTTAATGATTTTACTCTGAACATAGCCAAACTGGTAAAGAAGAGACAAACATTACTGTTTGAAATGTATTTAAGAACAAATTAATTAATTTCCTGTTTAGCTTGTGCTTTTATGTCCCTTTTAATATTCCTCCCCCTCCTCCTCTCCCTCACCCTCAATAGAGTCGACTCCAACCTCCTCATAATCCTTCTCCAGAGCTGCCATGTCCTCTCTGGCCTCAGAGAACTCTCCCTCCTCCATACCCTCACCCACATACCAGTGAACAAAGGCACGCTTAGCGTACATCAGATCAAACTTGTGGTCAAGTCGAGCCCAGGCCTCTGCAATAGCAGTGGTGTTGCTCAGCATGCACACAGCCCTCTGGACCTTGGCCAGGTCTCCACCAGGAACTACAGTGGGTGGCTGGTAGTTGATGCCCACCTTGAAACCAGTGGGGCACCAGTCCACAAACTGGATGGAGCGCTTGGTCTTGATGGTGGCAATGGCAGCATTCACATCTTTGGGCACCACATCACCACGATACAAAAGGCAGCAAGCCATGTACTTGCCGTGGCGAGGGTCACATTTGACCATCTGATTGGCTGGCTCGAAGCAGGCGTTGGTGATCTCAGCCACTGAGAGCTGCTCATGGTAAGCCTTCTCAGCAGAGATAACAGGGGCATAGGTGGCCAGAGGGAAGTGGATACGGGGATATGGCACCAAGTTGGTCTGGAACTCTGTCAGATCAACATTGAGGGCACCATCGAAACGAAGGGAAGCAGTGATGGAGGACACAATCTGACTGATCAACCTGTTGAGGTTGGTGTAAGTAGGACGCTCAATATCGAGGTTCCTGCGGCAGATATCGTAGATGGCCTCGTTATCCACCATGAAGGCACAGTCAGAGTGCTCCAGGGTGGTGTGGGTGGTCAGGATGGAGTTGTAGGGCTCCACCACAGCAGTGGACACCTGGGGAGCTGGGTAGATGGAGAACTCCAGCTTGGACTTCTTTCCGTAGTCGACAGACAGACGCTCCATCAGCAGGGAGGTGAAACCAGAGCCGGTGCCACCTCCGAAGCTGTGGAAGACCAGGAAGCCCTGAAGGCCAGT
>NC_060157.1:7236965-7244099 GCF_021292245.1 Micropterus dolomieu
AGGGTGGTGTGGGTGGTCAGGATGGAGTTGTAGGGCTCCACCACAGCAGTGGACACCTGGGGAGCTGGGTAGATGGAGAACTCCAGCTTGGACTTCTTTCCGTAGTCGACAGACAGACGCTCCATCAGCAGGGAGGTGAAACCAGAGCCGGTGCCACCTCCGAAGCTGTGGAAGACCAGGAAGCCCTGAAGGCCAGTGCACTGGTCAGCCTGAGGACAGAGAGGGAGAGACAGTTATCACATATGAGAAGCAGTTATGTATTATTTCATTATGTAATATTTCATTTGAAATTAGGAATCAAAATTGGCAATGGATCAAGTCACCCACCAGTTTGCGGATCCTGTCCAGCACCAGGTCAATGATCTCTTTGCCGATGGTGTAGTGCCCACGGGCGTAGTTGTTGGCAGCATCCTCCTTGCCAGTGATCAGCTGCTCAGGGTGGAACAGCTGGCGGTAGGTACCAGTGCGCACCTCATCTGAAGCGATAAGGTGAATCACAAATGACTTGAGGGTTTGACTAAATAAAATCAAGAGACAACTATAATATCTATATTTCTGAGAGTTTACCGATGACAGTGGGCTCCAGGTCCACAAAGACAGCTCTGGGGACGTGCTTTCCGGCTCCAGTCTCACTGAAGAAGGTGTTAAAGGAGTCATCACCTCCACCGATGGCTTTGTCACTGGGCATCTGTCCGTCCGGCTGGATCCCATGTTCTAAGCAGTAAAGCTCCCAGCAGGCATTGCCAATCTGGACACCAGCCTGACCGACGTGGATGGAGATGCACTCACGCTAGGGTGCAGAGAAAGAAGATTTGGATTAAAGAAGTTGAATCTTGCCCTTCTGACAAACAGGTTTTCCAGAACAACTGGTGCTAATTAAGATTTCCTCAAATGCTAAATGTTTATTTTTGATAGCCTATCAATGAACTGCCAGATGCTACAGATCAGCACAAACTGCTTCAAATAATCCCCCTCTCCCTAGCATGAAACGTTTTTATTGTTACACCAGTCTTTCTGTTATAGTCTGTCTGACTGAGGTTCAGTCCATCATTTATTTGACAGGAACCCATGCATTTTCTGCTGCGACATAAAACTGTCTACTGTACAGGATTAGGCTACTGTACAGAGATAGGATTATCTAGGTCATGCATGTTGCTGTGTGCTGTCTCTTTAAAAACACATTCACATTGATGTTATGTGTCATGGAATATTTTATGTAAAACAATTTTGTGGTATATTAAATAGAGATATTATAGGTGGCTTCCTTTTATGTAACACATGATGAATTTATCACTTTATATGAAACGATCTGTAGAACCAGAAGCACTGTATTCATGTAATATAAAAGCGGCACACAGGACCAGAAAATCAGGTTGATAAACTGGTAAGCTCGTGTGGAACCAGTGACCAGTGGTCAAGAAATGGTATCTAAGCTGATTTAGAAGAGTTATGTGGGAGGAGGATTAGGCGTTTGTAGTGCAAGAATGCATTAGAAAACGTGGAAACCTACGTACCTATTTTTTGTCTGAAAGCAGGAATATTAATTTTCCTAATAAAATATTTTATTGTCACAGTAGGCTACAGCGAGACAAAAGACGGTAACGGTGGAGTAATCTCACATGCGTCCCCCCCCCCCTGTAATATAGGTTAGGGCAGTTTTTCAAACCAAGAAATCTAAAATGTTATGAATTACATTTAAAATCGCACTTACCATGATGGCGTGTTGCTATTATGCAATGTAATGAGACAAGTGTGTCTCAGGTGAACGGGCGTCTCAAGAAGCTGATCTGCTGATGCGCCACACTCTGCCTCTTGAGGCGGCCAGGTGAAGTGCGCAAATTAAAATAATACTCCTCAGTGCGCAAATAAAAAAAACCCTCCTCAGTCTGCCGCAGTAACTGTTTCACCCAACCCAAGATACTTTACCTGAGACAGGACTTTGACCTTGAACCACGTGGTAAGGGAATACTTAATGTATGACTAATGACCCTACGATCTTAACCCTACTGTCCAAGTTAGGAATTTTAAGGTGATCTGATTTTGGTGGGTTTTTAATTAAATGCCATTATTTTGGTTAAATTGGTATTGGATGTGGACTTGTTTATGAATGGGCTTGTAGAATTCTCAATAATCACTATTGTGCCTTTTAAAATTGAGATATTTCTAATGGCATATTTTCTATTCCCTTTCAATAGCCTATAAACTGTAGGCTACTGCCTAAACATACTGTATATGGGATGATAAATACACATAAGTAAATAAAGAAACAAGTTATTGCAGAAAGTTTTAACAGCCTTTTTTTATCAAAAGAGAATTTATTTAATTTGTTTGACATAATTTACAAAATAATTCTGTAAAGTGTTCATGAATGTGGCATGAGGTTAAAAGTAAACATAATAAGAGTCCAAAGCACATTTTAGACATTTGTGGAAATACATAACTGATGTTCATGATTTGTTTCTAGAATAGAATCTATTAGTACAATAACAGCAACACAGCAAAAAGCCAAATGAAACATGTCTTAAAATGTGTTGTATGATGCTAGGAAGGACAACATTAGCTTATACACAACTTCTAGTGCCAAAATATCTTTGATGTAAAAGACATCTTATTCCTTTCTCCATATTTATTCCAATAAAACAGCATTGTGTAATATAAACATATCATTCAAAGAGTATAAACATTTACATCTCTCAACATGCCTATTAGATGGTTAGAGGTCTGAAGACAGAAATAAAGTGGTTGGGTTAAATCTGAAATTTGATTAACTGAAGCACTGTGGAAAAGGTTACATGACATTGTGACATCAATCTTATAACTTTGACTTAGGCTATTATATCTTATTGTGACTTTCCGTGATTACTTTTGTTCTTATCATGCACAAGAGTAGGCTTAAGTCAGAAACAAACAAAAACAAAATGTTGACATGCCTTTTTTTTAACTTGGCAAGTCAAAATTCTGACTTACCATCTCAAAATATTTGCTTACCATCTCATCATTTTGAATTAGTAACTTTGTTTGTTTACTGATTCCTGATCTTGACTATCTGTCTACAAGTTGAAGAAATCATATAAACACATTTTCCTCTTGTCACTCTCACCTATAGTCAGAGGAGTACAAACTTAGTAAGTCTGTTTTAGTAAGCCTAAAGTCAAATTATAAGATAGTAACTTGTTGAGTCGAAATTTTCACTCATAATCTTGACATAGCATGAGTATTTTATTGCTTTTATAATTTTTTTAATCCTGCATATGTTGTGATTTAGGCCTATTTGTTTAATTTTCCTGGTAGAACCGGGCTTCCACACGTTGACCCACCCACCTGCTACGTTACTGTTTTACGTGGTGCTGCCTTCACGCTCACAACCACATCGTAACTTCGAAAATTACAAGCACCACCTGACACAACATTAAATGTAGCCTATATCTCAACCGAGGTTATGTGAGACTGCACGGCATTTATGTGATGATCAGATATAACCCAGCAACGTATGGCTATTTAGAAATTAAACTAAGCTAGTGGACTTTTTGTTATTTGCTCGCTGCAATAGGCATTAACTATTACAACCTTATTAGGAACCC
The DNA here is from genome assembly GCF_021292245.1 of Micropterus dolomieu. Taxonomy (NCBI): domain Eukaryota; kingdom Metazoa; phylum Chordata; class Actinopteri; order Centrarchiformes; family Centrarchidae; genus Micropterus; species Micropterus dolomieu. The sequence goes on from NC_060157.1 coordinate 7,240,547, forward strand.
CTTAAAGGTAGCAGTAGAAGTCGCCACAACCGCACAGCTCAATATTAGCGGTACAAAAACTGAACAAATATGATTTCGGCTTGGAAAACCCTAAGTATAACTCGTACTATTATTTCTCCGTCTTACAGTGGGACAACAGCGAGCTTCTTCTCTCAGGGGCTACGACCAGCTTTGTCTCTTTGCAGCGGCAGACGACATCTGTGCATAAGTCCCAACAGAAAGTTCTCCGGGAAGCGCTACAATGTGCCGCCGAGCGCCGAGTTTGTTGCAAGGGTGTCAGGGATCCCCACGATGGCCAAGTTACCCTACCGGGAAACAGCGGACGGGCTTGATGCGGCGTTTGTCGGCGTCCCAATTGACACCGGGACCTCCAACCGACCTGGAGCAAGGTGGTGATTTTCTCTGCAGCAGATGTTAAGAAGTGTGGCCATAGGCACATGTACCCTTCCTGAAGAGTCATTATTACACACTATTAGGCCTACTTACAATTTTGTAGCACAACCACCGCTATTCAGTAGAGTTGTCCAGTGGTGGAGGAAGTAGTCAGAGCCGTTATTAAAGGGATAGCAAGTAGCCTAACTGTAGTCCAGCCAGCCGTCCAAACCTCAAAATGAGTCAATAGTGCAGTAGAAGTGGAAAGTGTCATAAAATGGAAATGCTCAACTTAAGTGAAAGTAGGCCTACCTCAAAACTATACTTGCTATTGCTTTCGATTCAAAGCACTGCAGCGTTGAAATTAAATATTCCCTCCACCCCCGCAGGTTTGGTCCCAGGCAGATCAGAGTGGAATCTGCCATGCTGAGATCTTACAACAGTGGCACCAGAGCAGCCCCTTACGAGTCCCTTATGGTGGCTGATATTGGAGACGTCAATGTGAATGTGTACGACCTGAAGGACACCTGCAAACGCATCCGGGAGGCCTACAGAAAGATCCTGACTACTGGCTGTACTCCTCTGACTATGGGTGAGAGTGACAAGAGGAAAAATGTGTTTATATGATTTCTTCAACTTGTAGACAGATACTCAAGATCAGGAATCAGTAAATCACAGTGAGCTCTGCAATGGCTGTACAATTATTAGCCATTATATTAACCTTATGAACTCTAGCTCATGTTCGATCAAAGGTCAGTCCTTAAGGAGCTTTTGGTGTCTGCAGGTGGCGATCACACAATTGCCTATCCTATTCTGCAAGCTGTTGCTGAGAAGTAAGTACTGATTAATCTGTTAATTTTGTTTTTTTAGATTAATCAATTAATCATTTAGTCTAGTAAAAATGCCAAAGGCCAAGTTCTGAGAGCTCACAGTGAGATATTCAGATGTCTTATTTTGTCTGACCAACAGTCCCGAAAACAAAGGAATTTAATTTAAAATATTTAACAAAAAGTAATGGTTACATTTAAAAAGCTGGAACCAATACATTTTTGACATTTTTTAGTTGGTAGAACAACTGAAGCGATTTCAAAATTGTTGCTGATTGACTTTCTACCTATCGACTAACCCCTAAAATCCACTGACTCCAGCTACAGCGCGTTACGGCTGCGTCGCGGTTGCCGGAACTATTCGCGGCTATTAAAGTCAATGCTTTTGATTCCACTAGACGCGGCCGCAGCGCGTCCCTGAAGCGTCCCAGAAGTGGCGCTCCGCTCCGCAGAGAATATATAGCAGGTCTATTTTTGCCGCTAGCCGCGTCAAGCAGCACAGAGCAGATCGAACCAGGCAGGAAGTCAGACACAGAACGGCAGAGAGAATCCGGTCAATTTTCAAAATAAAACACCATGTGGAGACTCCCGAACGTAAAACAACAATAAACACGGTTAAAACAGACACAAAAGGAAGTCATTTAACTACGTAGCTTACTTAATCCTAGTAGAAGCACAAAATGCAAACACTGATTACCAAATCAACAAAATGAACTAAAATCATGTCAGTAAAATCAGGCAGGCAAAACGTTCTGATTCTGAAATGCGCCTAGTGGGAAATGCAGCCTGAAGTTTAAGGATCGAAACGGGGTCACATAGAGCTATGCAGAAGGCAGTAGAAGCACGAGAATGATAAATTAATAACAAGTCAATAACGTGGGACAGGCTGTACGCTCCGCGGCAGAAACGCTTCTGAGACGCTTCCAGAGGACTTTCTCGCCGGGCTGTGGGCGCATCAAAACCGTGGCGCAGCCATAACGTCCAGTAGACGGAGTCAGTGAATTCCCGGCGTACTGATTAATTGTTTCAGCTAATTTTCTTTCATACAATTTGAAATAGAAATAATTATCCGCTCCATGATAAACGGTCCAATAAACTCCCTCTTAACCATTTCATAGGCTACACCGTGTCCTTGTGACTTACACAGCCTTTTAATGTAACAATTTGTCAGGCATGGCCCAGTGGGTCTGGTCCATGTGGATGCTCATGCTGACACCAGTGATGTGGTCTTGGGGGAGAAGATTGGACATGGGACTCCATTCAGACGTTGTGTGGAGGAGGGGCTACTGGACTGCAAGAGAGTGGTCCAGATAGGCCTGCGTGGTACAGGCTACTCTGCAGATTCATATGAATGGAGCCGGGCACAGGTACCTCTGCTAAAGTACTGGAGGTCTTGTAGATAACATAAGGCACTGCAATTGTTTTACTGCATAGCCGGTAGGCAATAGGGGGTTATTGTGTCAAGGCCAGGTGCACTGACTAAAACTCCTCTGTTTCCCATCTTTATGCTAAGATAAGCTAACTGGCTCCTGGCTTCAGCTTTATATTTAGACATAAGAGGTGATATCCATCTTGTGAAATAACTCTTGGCAAGAAAGGAGCATCATGTACCCTTCTCACACAAGGAAGCATATTTTCCAAAATGTCAAACCTTGGAGCTGTAAGGTCTGTAATTGGCTACAAAATGTCACAAATGTCAATCAGCTATGAATGAGCTAGCTATTTTTCCCTAAACAACTGAGTCAGCCAATAATAGATATTGTAAGGTTATTTTGTGCTGTTGGGAAGTCATAATAGTAAAAGAACAATAGCATTTGAACAAACAACCCCTAATTTGTATATTGTGCAGGGTTTCCGTGTGGTACAAGTGGAAGAGTGTTGGTTCAAATCTCTTGCACCTCTGATGGCTGAGGTCAGGGCTCAGATGGGCAGCGGTCCAGTTTACCTCAGTTTCGACATCGATGCTCTTGACCCCGGCTTTGCCCCTGGAACAGGCACGCCAGAGATAGCAGGGCTTACTCCCATACAGGTAAACATGGTGAAACAGACTTTAATCAAATATCTTCTATGACTTTAATCTGATGACACAAACATGTCATAGTTGCTTAAAGGATTCACTCCACTAGTTCCACGAAAGTACTGTAACTCTAATCTACATACAAAGTTCTTCTTATACTTATTTATCTTCTCAGCTGTAGGAATACTAATATATAAAAAGACTTAGATCTTTGAGTTTAGCTCATGATGAATGGGGGCAAAAACAAAAGTGTTGCGTTTAAAATGTAATTTGTTATCCTTGGTTGGATTTAGGGAGTTGAGATTATCCGGGGCTGCCGTGGTCTAAACCTTGTTGG
>NC_060157.1:7244199-7248550 GCF_021292245.1 Micropterus dolomieu
ACTTTCTACCTATCGACTAACCCCTAAAATCCACTGACTCCAGCTACAGCGCGTTACGGCTGCGTCGCGGTTGCCGGAACTATTCGCGGCTATTAAAGTCAATGCTTTTGATTCCACTAGACGCGGCCGCAGCGCGTCCCTGAAGCGTCCCAGAAGTGGCGCTCCGCTCCGCAGAGAATATATAGCAGGTCTATTTTTGCCGCTAGCCGCGTCAAGCAGCACAGAGCAGATCGAACCAGGCAGGAAGTCAGACACAGAACGGCAGAGAGAATCCGGTCAATTTTCAAAATAAAACACCATGTGGAGACTCCCGAACGTAAAACAACAATAAACACGGTTAAAACAGACACAAAAGGAAGTCATTTAACTACGTAGCTTACTTAATCCTAGTAGAAGCACAAAATGCAAACACTGATTACCAAATCAACAAAATGAACTAAAATCATGTCAGTAAAATCAGGCAGGCAAAACGTTCTGATTCTGAAATGCGCCTAGTGGGAAATGCAGCCTGAAGTTTAAGGATCGAAACGGGGTCACATAGAGCTATGCAGAAGGCAGTAGAAGCACGAGAATGATAAATTAATAACAAGTCAATAACGTGGGACAGGCTGTACGCTCCGCGGCAGAAACGCTTCTGAGACGCTTCCAGAGGACTTTCTCGCCGGGCTGTGGGCGCATCAAAACCGTGGCGCAGCCATAACGTCCAGTAGACGGAGTCAGTGAATTCCCGGCGTACTGATTAATTGTTTCAGCTAATTTTCTTTCATACAATTTGAAATAGAAATAATTATCCGCTCCATGATAAACGGTCCAATAAACTCCCTCTTAACCATTTCATAGGCTACACCGTGTCCTTGTGACTTACACAGCCTTTTAATGTAACAATTTGTCAGGCATGGCCCAGTGGGTCTGGTCCATGTGGATGCTCATGCTGACACCAGTGATGTGGTCTTGGGGGAGAAGATTGGACATGGGACTCCATTCAGACGTTGTGTGGAGGAGGGGCTACTGGACTGCAAGAGAGTGGTCCAGATAGGCCTGCGTGGTACAGGCTACTCTGCAGATTCATATGAATGGAGCCGGGCACAGGTACCTCTGCTAAAGTACTGGAGGTCTTGTAGATAACATAAGGCACTGCAATTGTTTTACTGCATAGCCGGTAGGCAATAGGGGGTTATTGTGTCAAGGCCAGGTGCACTGACTAAAACTCCTCTGTTTCCCATCTTTATGCTAAGATAAGCTAACTGGCTCCTGGCTTCAGCTTTATATTTAGACATAAGAGGTGATATCCATCTTGTGAAATAACTCTTGGCAAGAAAGGAGCATCATGTACCCTTCTCACACAAGGAAGCATATTTTCCAAAATGTCAAACCTTGGAGCTGTAAGGTCTGTAATTGGCTACAAAATGTCACAAATGTCAATCAGCTATGAATGAGCTAGCTATTTTTCCCTAAACAACTGAGTCAGCCAATAATAGATATTGTAAGGTTATTTTGTGCTGTTGGGAAGTCATAATAGTAAAAGAACAATAGCATTTGAACAAACAACCCCTAATTTGTATATTGTGCAGGGTTTCCGTGTGGTACAAGTGGAAGAGTGTTGGTTCAAATCTCTTGCACCTCTGATGGCTGAGGTCAGGGCTCAGATGGGCAGCGGTCCAGTTTACCTCAGTTTCGACATCGATGCTCTTGACCCCGGCTTTGCCCCTGGAACAGGCACGCCAGAGATAGCAGGGCTTACTCCCATACAGGTAAACATGGTGAAACAGACTTTAATCAAATATCTTCTATGACTTTAATCTGATGACACAAACATGTCATAGTTGCTTAAAGGATTCACTCCACTAGTTCCACGAAAGTACTGTAACTCTAATCTACATACAAAGTTCTTCTTATACTTATTTATCTTCTCAGCTGTAGGAATACTAATATATAAAAAGACTTAGATCTTTGAGTTTAGCTCATGATGAATGGGGGCAAAAACAAAAGTGTTGCGTTTAAAATGTAATTTGTTATCCTTGGTTGGATTTAGGGAGTTGAGATTATCCGGGGCTGCCGTGGTCTAAACCTTGTTGGATGTGATCTAGTGGAAGTGTCTCCACCCTATGACACCACAGGTACTTTTCACATTTTATTTTTTCTTGAAATTAACTTTGTTTTACAACCATTATTTATATTTTTATTTTATTATTTTTTCTCAACAGGGAATACTGCACTGACTGGTGCCAACCTCCTATTTGAAATGTTGTGTGTCCTCCCAAAAATTAAATACTACTGATTAGTACTGACCACAAAGAACTAAGGCTGCACAATTAATAGAAATATTATCAAAATCGCAATATGGCTAAGTGCAATATCCAAATTTTTAAAACCAATCACAGATTTCTCAGTCAGTAATTTGCCCTGCATCAGACACCAGCATATCAAACAGCAGGGAAGTGCTTATGGTATTCAGTTTAAAGTTAAAGTACATCGGGACCTCCAATCAACAACCAAAAATGAAAGAGCACAGTTTGCTGATGTTAAAAGTTTGTCTTGTCTGTCTAATAGGTTTGCATTAAATTTATATTTGGTAACAGTACAAAGCCTTAAGGCAGAACACAACCAGAGGGTATTCAATTAAGTACCATTTCTTTTCTATGCACTTACAATCAACAGAAAGACATGGGCTTATTGCCTGCTGTTTTCTGCTTTGTTTAATCTCAAATTACGTGTTTAATTTTCTTGTTATTTGTATCAGAACTATAAAATGTATGATATTTACCTATGTGGAGCAGCATCTTTGTCATAAAAAATGTGACACACTAGAGTGACGATTCAAAGCACTCAATTTATTTATTGTGGAAGTCGATACAAACTACAAAGAGTGAGAATGATTTCTTCTGTTTCCGTGTCTGAAACTTAAACCACATCTAAAAGTTTAAGCTTATGTTTGTTAAGCAAATGTTTATCTCCACATTTCCTCAAATGAAACATGAATGGTCAGCTTTACCTAAAGGATTATTGCCAGTATGATTGTGGTTATTACACTGCTTCATGGTAATGACATGTTTCCCTAGAACAATCCACAATGATTGCAATAAAGAGAGCCATTAACAAAAAATTTGTTGCATCACCCGGAGTGAGTCCATGTCGTCAGGATCATCTCAGCTCGAAGACTACAAATTTATAATGAGAAGTCTGCATTTAAAATTAGAGTAGATTGAAAGACGTGAGCATTTATCAGACAGGGAAGGTTAAACAAAAGACACCATTATATGGCAATAGTGTTGTCTGACGTGACACATATCAGGGATTAAAAGTCAGAATATCTCTGTTTCTTACTAAACATTTCTTTTGAAATTTGTGTTTATCCTTGAGTTAAAAAGAGACACGTTTTGAGTTGGTTCTATTTTTACTTGGTGCTTGAGTTGCACCTTTGTATCCACTGCATGGAGAAGTCAGTCTTCGATGTTATGCCCCTTCTAACTCCAGGAGAGGGCACTTAATGCTCAAGTATACTGTGTTCAGCTAGAGAGATCTTTTTTAATCAAGTCTGCCACAGTACAGGTGCCGGTCATATAATTAGAATATCATCAAAAAGTTGATTTATTTCAGCAGTTCCATTCAAAAAGTGAAACTTGGATATTATATTCATTCATTACACACAGACTGATATATTTCAAATGTTTATTTCATTTAATTGTGATGATTAAAACTGACTAACTAAAACTAATTAAAATCCCAACTAATTAAAATCCCTAATTCAGTATCTCCGAAAATTAGAATATTACTTCAGACCAATACAAAAAAGGATTTTTAGAAATGTTGGCCGACTGAAAAGTATGAACATGAAAATTATGAGCATGTACAGCACTCAATACTTAGTTGGGGCTCCTTTTGCCTGAATTACTGCAGCAATGCGGCGTGGCATGGAGTCTATCAGTCTGTGGCACTGCTCAGGTGTTATGAGAGCCCAGGTTGCTCTGATAGTGGCCTTCAGCTCTTCTGCATTGTTGGGTCTGGCGTATTGCATCTTCCTCTTCACAATACCCCATAGATTTTGTATAGGGTTAAGGTCAGGCGAGTTTGCTGGCCAATTAAGAACAGGGATACCATGGTCCTTAAACCAGGTACTGGTAGCTTTGGCACTGTGTGCAGGTGCCAAGTCCTGTTGGAAAATGAAATCTGCATCGCCATAAAGTTGGTCAGCAGCAGGAAGCATGAAGTGCTCTAAAACTTCCTGGTAGACGGCTGCGTTGACCTTGGACCTCAGAAAACACAGTGGACCAACACCAGCAGATGACATGGCACCCCAAACCATCACTGACTGTGGAAACTTTACACTGGACTTCAAGCAACGTGGATTCTG
>NC_060157.1:7248650-7266285 GCF_021292245.1 Micropterus dolomieu
CATGGTCCTTAAACCAGGTACTGGTAGCTTTGGCACTGTGTGCAGGTGCCAAGTCCTGTTGGAAAATGAAATCTGCATCGCCATAAAGTTGGTCAGCAGCAGGAAGCATGAAGTGCTCTAAAACTTCCTGGTAGACGGCTGCGTTGACCTTGGACCTCAGAAAACACAGTGGACCAACACCAGCAGATGACATGGCACCCCAAACCATCACTGACTGTGGAAACTTTACACTGGACTTCAAGCAACGTGGATTCTGTGCCTCTCCTCTCTTCCTCCAGACTCTAGGACCTTGATTTCCAAAGGAAATGCGAAATTTACTTTCATCAGAGAACATAACTTTGGACCACTCAGCAGCAGTCCAGTCCTTTTTGTCTTTAGCACAGGCGAGACGCTTCTGACGCTGTGTCTTGTTCAAGAGTGGCTTGACACAAGTAACGCGACAGCTGAAACCCACGTCTTGCATACGTCAGTGCATGGTGGTTCTTGAAGCACTGACTCCAGCTGCAGTCCACTCTTTGTGAATCTCCCCAACATTTTTGAATGGGTTTTGTTTCACAATCCTCTCCAGGGTGCTCTCCAGGGTGCGGTTATCCCTATTGCTTGTACACTTTTTTCTACCACATCTTTTCCTTCCCTTCGCTATTAATGTGCTTGGACACAGAGCTCTGACTGCGATGACCTTTTGTGTCTTGCCCTCCTTGTGCAAGGTGTCAATGGTCGTCATTTGGACAGCTGTCAAGTCAGCAGTCTTCCCCATGATTGTGTAGCCTACAGAACTGGACTGAGAGACCATTTAAAGGCCTTTGCAGGTGTTTTGTGTTAATTAGCTGATTAGAGTGTGGCACCAGGTGTTTCACAATATTCTACTTTTCTGAGATATTGATATTGGGGTTTTCATTAGTTGTCAGTTATAATCATCAAAATTAAAAGGATTGAACACTTAAATATATCAGTCTTTGTGGAATGAATGTATACATTATACAAGTTTCACTTTTTGAATGGAATTACTGAAATAAATCAACTTTTTGATGATATTCTAATTATATGACCAGCACCTGTAGTTCTATTTTCTACAAAAATAAGGAAATATTGCTTTGGATGACCAAGAGCTTTCCATAAAAATATTTAATTCTTATTAATTTAATACGTAAAACATTGAGTTGAAATTTGAGTGTTTCAGGAACCATTAAGGACTCAAAAATATGTGTTTTGAGGGCATGAAAATAACACTACAGATGTGGAGAATTAATTTAATGCCTATTGTAATAAAATCCTACAAGAGCTCTTTCTCTCTGACCATCTCAAGTTCAGATGAGTTGTAAGACCTACCGTGCAGCATGTCCTAGTACATCACATCACAAACTAAACGGCGTTGATAGGGCAAATCTAAATTATCTGTCATCAGGACCCTGGAGAGGTTATCTAAAAGGGGACTAAGTAAAAAAGAGGTAACGCTATCCAATGGTGGAGCAGATGACCAGTGCATGTCACTTCGGCCGCATCCAACTGTCTGAGTGTGTCCGATGAACTGAATGCCAGAGCCATGCTACTTACCCATAGGAAACACTCTGGTGTCCTAGGCAACCTTTCCTGGTGCGTTTGTTTGAATGTGTGTATTATTTTGGTTAATTATAGCACAGTCTTTTGGATGCAAGTCACAGCTATAGATAGAGCTGACTTGTATGTATGTCTTCCTAATCTAAACATTAAGACACTGGACTGTATCCTTCAGGAAAATGCTGCCACCAATGCTTGATAACTTGTTCGTGAGGGTGACATTCTCTCATTTTACCAGCAAAGTTAGCTGGGGCCATATTGAATCCTCTTGACCATTTAGCACTTTTTATTTCACACAGACACATCCGATCATTGATTGTATTCATGTATGTCGCAAATTAATAATAATATCTGTTTAAATAAATGCAATGTGATGTTTTTACCAAATCATGCAGCTGTAACTTCTAGTGATTTAGTTGATTTCAACACCAAATGTAATTTATTCGGATTATTTATAAACAGAGTTGCAAGATGTATGAATGTCCTTAATTATGGGTGTGCGTTGAAATGAAACAGCCATTTCTTACTGTGAAATTAATAGCAACTTTTCTAATTAAACCTTTAAGGATAGGTGTCATCTTCGGCAGAAAATATTTACAAGCTGTGTAAAATTTGGTTTAAGTTGGTTGTTGCTATTCTTTGTTGGTGTCTGACACATAGTACCTGTTAATTTTCAAATGTTCAATTTGTAAAGTGATTAAAAAGACATATCCTTGTCAAGACTTTATTAAACTGCTCCTATCAACAAAATGCAATTTTGTGGAGTTATTTGGTGAAAATGAGGGTGAAGGCAAGGAAAGATTTGACCCATATCTGAGATTTGAGTAAAAAGGAAGGGGGAAACCTCCTGTGTCTTATAACTTGATGTGTATCAGAGTCCAAGGGTGTTGAACCCCACTGAAAGAGGAAGCATTTCATATTCTTTGGCTGTTGCTCATTGTCACAGCTATTTTCTACAGCTGCAGCTCCAGTTGGCAACACACACTGTTCTTTCACTACACTTCCTTAATGTAATAGACAGAGCTGCACAGTGCCAGAGTGAGTCATTTGACATCTTTACCACCATTCCTCATGGCTGAATCTAATAATGTGTGTGGAGTGCAAGCACAGCAACTAAAATGGGAGTCCATCTGATTTGGCTTGTGCTTGTAGAACACTCCGAAACTTAACGTTATGAAGGATCGTCCCTGCTGGATTAAGTTGTCTCTATAAAGACATAGACCTGTTAAATAAGGTTGACATTAATATCTGGATTTGGTTATTTGCTTCTATACAATAGCCAGTTCTCTGCCCCAGCATAAATCTCAGCTCACCAGCTGTGTTTGCACTTAAGTCTCGACATACAACTTTAGCATTACATTGTGTTCATAGCATTACTTTAGATTATTTAGGCTATATATACTGTAAGCACACCAGTTAAACAGTAGTGTACTTTACTAGACCCCAAACACCAACTGATGGCGTTCGTGTAGAACACAGGACTTAGTCAGTGTTGGCAACGCAGTGGAGGATGCAGCAGTATTCTTAAGATTTCTTTGAAGGGTATATTGGTTTTGGGGCCTATAATAATAGGCTGAGACAGTTTTTTTACTATGTTTGACACATTTTTCCAGTACTTTTCTGCTGACAGGAGAAAAGGGAGGAGTCCCTAAATCAGACCACTGTGGTCGTTGAGATGCTTCCAGGATGCATTCACTGTCAAAGACCAGAAATGATATCTCTGTGGTATTCAAGAAAGGTCTTAAAAGCAGAGGAACACATTTCTGCTCTGAGGCCTGCAGTTTACTTGTGATTCGGCATCAGAAATAAAGCATGTGCTTTTTATATGGTGATCAAGAATATATTATAAACATGAAAGCTCAGATATGAAATAATAAATATTGCAAAGGTTTATTTTTGACATCCTAAAGCAGTGGTTCCCAACCTTTGTGGCTTGTGACCTCTTAAAATAAAGATAAAAACCATGTATACTTGTTGTGACCAGCTCACCATAAAAATCTCAATAATTTCTTGAAGTTCTCTGAGACATAAATTATCAAGTAATTCACAAGAAGAAAGCAAAGATTAAAATAAAGTCTGAAAAGTAGAGCTTTGGGTGGCAATTTTGTTTCGCTTTTTTCTCTCTCAGACCCTTCCAGATATCCCGACCCACAGGTTGGGAACCACTGTCCTATTGTGGGTCTGTGGGTATCCATCTATTTCCCCAAGGGCCAATGACTTTTCCTCATCACGCATTGGTGAGTCTGTCCACGGTGAGATTGATGCAGAATTTAAAGTCTCGTCCACTCAAAAATATGTTTTGCTTTTTCTTACTTCACTTGGATGTTTGAGCTTCACTGTGCAGAATGTTGCACAAGCCGAGTTTGATGCTAAAAGGCTGTTTTCACACTCTGTCCACTTCAGGGGGAGTGTTTCTCTGCGCTCGACTTAAATTTGAGTTTAACATGTTTTTTGTAGTAGATGCAGTTCAACAGAGTTTATTTACAAATGGTGCAACTTACAATGACAGCGAGTCCAAAACAAGGCAAAAGAACTCCAGCATGGCTAAACACAAATACACAAGCCAAAAGGTAGATAATCCACATGACACCAGAGAACACAATAAACAGTGCTGAAGGCTCAAACACAAACTGAGTATGAACAACAAACAATAAAAAGACAAAGACTTATATACACAAGAAGGTGGGGATAATGAGATACAGGTGGAAACACAGGACAGAACGCTGAGAATTGTGAAGTAGGAGACATTAAGGGGGCCCTGCAATGGAGGGACCTGTCCAGGGTGTACCTCGCCTTTCACCCTATGTCAGCTGGGATTGGCTCCAGCCCCCCGCTACCATGTATGCAGGATAAGCGGTTGACGATGGATGGATGGATGGAGACACTAAGGGGGCTTTCACTCCTGAAACGCGCCAAGGTACTCATGTTTTGATATATTTTGATACATTCGGTTAGTTTTGGTTTGGTTTCCCACTGCAGTTACCTATCCAGCACACTAAAGGACTTTACATGTGGACTGCATCTCCCTATACCTATTTGCCAGGTGTCATTTACACTGGGGACGATGGGGACATGTCTTTTTGAAACGTCTGATTTTGTCCCCTCCACTTTTTTAAGACATAATTTGTTAAAGAAAATGTTCTGAATATATCTCTTGCAGTTAAATAACAAAAGAAAATGCCTTTAGAAAGGTTTATTTGCACATTAACAAAACATGCAATGCAATTAAATTAGAGGAGAAATAATGTGCATTGTCCAAAAAAGGAACTTAAGCTAAAAAAAAACATGCTACTGATTATAAAATAACCCAAAAGCGTGTATGCACCAACAACAACTTGACACAGTTTCTTTTTGGCTAAGTATTCAGTTCTCTCCCTTTGAACATGACATAAGAGGGGTTAAGAACAAATAATACCTACATATGTGTTGTCTCAGCAAGGATGATATTACATAGGCTTAATTAAAGTTGATCAACAGGAGAAACAGATCTGAAAGCAGCACAGAATGCCTAAGAGCTACACTGCTTTATATTCTGTTATATTTATATATTTTAAATGTCACCAGCCAACAGAATTTACTGTTGCCTTTTACATAAATTAAAAAATTTCCACCATAAATTGGTGCAGAAACATTCACCAGAATGCAGGAAATGAAGTGTTTAATGATAAAAATTTCCTGGGGTAGGTCCCCCCATACTCCCTGCTCATCTCAGCATTAAAGATATCTTTAAAACACTTTTTAAGGATCTTTTCGTCTCATTCTCGTGAACTTAATATTGCATATCGTGATGTCTCACGAGCTAAGTGTCTCTTCACACCCCTAATCTGAAGCCCCATGTCCCCACCACTTTTCAAAAAATACTTTCACACTAGAAACCGTTTATTTGACCGTGGTCCGGGGGGAGGTTTTTACACCTGTAATTTTGAAACATTAGAACTTTGGAAACATATGCATGCATTCATAGATTAGATATATTTCAATGGGAGAGGACTAGATGTAATTAAAAAAAAAAAAAAAACTTGGTAATTTAACCTTTTTATAACATAGCTTCTAATTAGATTGTAAAAATGCACATGTGCTACATTCACAACATACCAACCAACTTGATAAAGCAGCATTCTGTTCATCTCCGTTTTAGCCTATTTTGGTGATAAAATGAGAACAGCTCCTTGCCATTTCTATACAGAGTTCAGCTTTTAATTGGAAACAGCTGTTCTCTCATATCTTACACGTGTTACAGTGTGCTCTTTACACTGGTTACACAAATGGACGCAAACATACAGTCCCCCAAGCAACTCCTGACCTCAGTCCTGATAGGTTTACCACTTATTTCTGTGTGTGCTTTATATTTAGGACATGTCTCTGATGGGACAGCAACACAGGACAGTTAATTGTGCTTCTATTTTTACTTGATGCTTGAGCTGGGCCATTGTATCCACTGCATGGAGAAGCAATTTTAGTCTTTGATGTAATGCCCCTTCTAACTCCAGTAGAGGGCACTTAATGCACAAGTATAGGCCTACTATTTTGATCTCTTAATCAAGTCTGCAACAGTAGTTCAATTTTCGAAAAATAAGATAATCTCAGTCGTTTCATGACCAGGAGCTTTTCATGATAGCCACCAAGCCATTCATTTATTAAGTGAGAGGTTGAAAAGAGTAGGACTATATTTTAGGAACGCTAGTAAGGATGGAAAAATATGTGTCTGGAGGGCATGAAAAGTATTCTACAGACTAGGAGCAGATTTATTGCCCAATCAAAGAAAAATGGCAAATCTCTGAGGATTAGTTCAAGTACACTTTATTCTAGATACCATGGCACCAATCTTCACAGACATACATAGGTACTTGTTACTCTGCAGATAACTACATTCTATTTGAACTGTATGATCATTAATCTAGTGCACAATAGAATTAGCTCCACCATGACAATATTAAAATACAATTAAATTAATGCATAAAAATAAATAAAACTCAAATAGGCCTAATAGCCTACATATATACAGTGGTCTGAAAAGTAGCCCACTCAGATCTCTTGTAGCAGTAGCACAGTGTAGAAATACTCTGTTACAAGCAAAAGTTCTACATTGCAATTTTCTCCTAAGTTAAAGTAGGGCTACAGTATGAGCAGGGACATACAGGAACCAAAAGAAAAAGCATGTCTTATATTAGGCTACTGCATTATAATAACTGATGCATTAATGTGTAGGCTACATCACTTGAATGCAGCTGGTAAAGGCAGGGCTAATTTGAATTAATATACAGCACTAACTACCAGGCCTGCAAGTACCTCAAAATTGTATATGACTACAGGACTTGAGTAATTGTACTTAGTTACTTCCCACCACTGCATATGTAATGATTACATATATGTAGCCTATAGTAAATATAAAACAATGAAAATGATAATTTTGCCTAATGAGTAGGCCTACTTTTACTTTTCATAGTATACCTAAATTTTGCTGATACATATGTGCTTTTACTTTGAAATGACGAATGCAGGTCTTTTACTTACAGTAATGTGTTCAAATTTGTCAATACTTCCACCACTGTGATAAACTCAACATTTATTATAAATATACTACAATAGCATTTTCTCAGGAGTCGGCACGTGTGAAGAGCTAACATGGGTCTGGCCTGTTAGTAGCCTACCTACTAGGTGGCGTCTCCCCACACTGGGATTAGCTGTCTTCTCTTTCAGCACTCCCTGAATTCCATTCCGCCTTTTACTTTTTCGTGCTCTCTCTACCTCTCTCTCTCTGCTCGACTTCGCAGGAGTGCGTTTAGTCCACAACAAGTCCCAAGTTTCGGAGTGCTCAGTAGAAGAGTTTGGAGACTCTACGAGTCGATACTTTAGGTCCGACACAAACACACAAATAAATAAAAGAAAAAACAAGCGCGAAAAAGGATCCGTTTTACCTGTTGATGAAGTCCCGACGCAGAGGAGCAGTCGGGTTTCTTCACAGAGAAGAAAAGTCTGAAAAAGGTGCGGGCATCATATCGCTCCAGCGGCCAGGAGGAGTAAAGGACCTCGGGTTTTCCTTTCCCCCAGCATTTGCAGCCTATGCTGGGTTGGTGGAAAATGGGCACCCCGACTACTTCGATCTGTGGACTTATCCTCTCTTTGATACTCACATGCCAGCTGGTTACTGTAAGTAAGCTCAAACTTTCTCTTTACTCTTTCTTTTAACTTTAAACTCTCTCCGCTGTGGATTTTTATGTTCCATTCACCCACAAAACTGACCTGAAAAGGCATTTATTCCCGCAGGGATCAAGTCAAATTTACAAATAAGTGCTTTAATGTCCTGTTAAAGGCAAAAGAACAGGAAAAAAATGGGTCATGTGTTGATGTTGCTATTTATGTTCAGTAAATAGTGTGGTCTGCTGGTGCAGGGCTGCTGACATGCAAGTGGGCTGTATAACAGATTCCAGCCCTCAGTGTAATATCATCATATACTGTAAAGATACTTTTAAAAGTAATATGACAAACTGGAACCTGCTGTTGAGGGAAGTTGGGCTAAGTTTGTCCATAGAAACAAGCTATTCATAGTCTCCCTGGAGTTCTCAATGCCTCAACCTTCTCAAACTTAGTCAGGCCACATTTTGCATTGCCTACACTGCCTTTTTGTTATTACATGGGCCTATGTATGTAAGTGACTTTATTTTGTGACATTTTAAGTAAAACCTATATGAAAACGTTTGTCCTTTGTGTCCTCACACATTTAGACTGGCATCTTTATTTATTTCTTGTCCTTGTTAATGAATCAGTCATGGAAATCCTTAAGAATAAAAGTTGGGGATCATTAGCAAAAAAATGTGCTTTATCTTCTTAAAAGAAAACGTTGAATCCACTTGTCCAGTGCCATTCTCCTCCACCCAAGATCTACTGCAGTTGGGAGACTGCACCATATTAGGAATTTCTTTCTAAGTTACATCCTCTGGTTTCATCAACTTCATTAACATAACTGACTTTGACGATTAATCGATAATAAAAATATTAAATGTGTCATCTCTAGTATACTGCCTGCGCACTGTTGGTAATTTTTTCGAGCACAATTAATTATATTTTTATTCTGCAATATCTGTGGTATGAATCATATAGAGGATGAGTGTTGCCTTGCTGCTGAGAATAGACATCCCCCCCACCCTCCAGAAATCCTGTCTGGTTTCTCACCTTTATGCCCTCCAATAAACGGAGCTGTCATGGTTGAGATATCTGTGACTCCTCTGTGTTGATTTGATCTGAAGCAAAGCCTTTTTGAATGATGGGACGTAGTTGCGGTGACCAGCAGACATAAATCTTTCACCTGCTGGAGTATATGAGCTGTAATATTTCAGATTCTAGACGTTTGAAAAGCTATAGTGTTGAAGACTTCAAGGTATATAACGTCCAGCTGTGACATGCTATCGAGCGTCGCGCCTTTCCTGTGGATGACATGATCTATTGCTTTGCGTCAGTTCACAAAGTTGAGGCAAAAGTTGCATTACCTGCATCCTCAAAGTCAACACAAGTTACCTTCAATATCATCAGTCCATTAAAGCTATCCAGTCCCCAGAGGGCTATCATCATCAGCTGTGTGCTGACAGTGGAAGGTAATAGGAGATGGCCTCTACACTTAAACCACAGCCTTGATTGACTACTGGGCTAACAATACCAACAAAATTGAATTATCTGGAACCACAAGCATCTGTTTCTTGCATCATGAATATGAACTACTACAGGCGGACTGTCTCTTGATTCAATTAAGTAGGCTACACGTACTGGTGTTACTACGGCCCCTCCCTCTCCCCGCTGGAATGTCAGGGTCATGCGCGTCAACACAACATTCAAAGTCAATAAAAACTCTCAGTGTGTAAGAGCTCTACATTGTGTCCCCTGTGTCCTGCTGTGAACCACCAGCAGTACTAGTGTGAGAAATGATCTGAGTCAAGTGTTTTTACAGCTTAAAATTCAATTAAAAAAACAACTGTAAAGAAGGATACTCCCAAATCTGTTTTGACTTATGTTAGTGTTTTACAAGTGAAAATGGATTGATAAGGCCAGTGGTCCGTGTTCCCAGTCTAACTTAATCATATAAAAAAGAGTGAGGCCAATTTGTTTTCTGATGTATGACATCAGACCAACTGTGAGCACCACTGCTGAAAATTTTGGCACAGTGATCTCTCCCAGTATAGACAGTCGTAAGTGTCCCCTGACTTCACTGGGGTTGGGGGAAGGGCGACCTGGATTCCTATGACTATATAGTCTGCAGAGCATGTGTCATTTGTGTAAATTGTTCTCTCTCTCATTCTGTAACTCAACCCCTTCATTTGCTTCTAAATGTTATGCAGCGACAGTTGATGTGATGATGTATTTAGTCTATGCTGGGTAATGTATTGACTGGGCAAGGTGGTTGGTCTCTTTGTGTGGCACTTTGTCGTTTCAGTCCCCACTACCTGGTGTTTAATTCCCATTCAGTCGATGAGGACTCTATGGAGTTGCAAAGCACAGTGCAAACACCAACTCCACTCCACAGTTTGAACAGTGAGGAAGTCTGCCCCCGCCAGACCCATTCACATAATTGCTTGAAGGCTGGGTTCAGTCAACATTGCATTGTTGAATTATAGCCACAGGAGAGGGGCCATCTTGGTTGATGGGACAATGCTCCACTGAAGTGGCTCGCCCCCTCCTCAAGCACATTGGCACATATGGAGTGCAGGCCGGGAGGCTGGCATTTGTTGACTCTGCAGTGAGGTGTGACTTGGGCCGGTATAGAGGTCAGAGAGGTGAGTACTCTGAACCTGAGCCTGCTTCTGCAGTTCAGTGGGGGTTCCTCATGATTTATTCACAGCCAAGATTAGCTCCCACTGCAGTTTTCTAAACTTTTCACTTAATTTGTGTGCAGTTGCACATCATGTTTTTTTTGAGTCTTGCCACCACTTCACTTCCCATATTAAATGTTTTGCATGTATTTTTGCAGAGCAGTTATTCCAAAGTTTGGGAGACAAAAGCAGAATTTGTTGACCATTTCTTATTTTTTGTGGGTATTCCTCTACTATTACAATAGCCTAGTTGCATTAGAATAGTTTGTACTTCTTTGCCCCCCCTACAGAGGTCAGTTTTGATTTAGCTTGTCGCTCGGTATAGTTAGAAGGGCCACATCCTCCTGTTCCCGACTCAAAGGAGCATAGCCTACTTTTACATTACTTATGATGCTGTAGAGTTTCATATTTTAGCCACTGGTTTCCATTAATTTACCTAAAAGTAAACTTGTCCAGATAACATCTAGAAGTGAACATCATGTCTGCATTTATTGTTATAAAAGTTACATTACTGTATCATACTAATGCAGTGCAGCGTTTTCAAATTGATTCGCATTTACATCTAAATTACAAAAAAAGTTGTATACTACAAGCTTTGGAAAATGGTCAGCATTATGTGTGAAGTATGCATGATTATTAGTAAATTAGCTAAAATAGTGATGGTCCTGTAAGGATCCACAGTGTGGCCTCACACCCGCCTGATTTCAATGCTCCTGTTTTTACTTCTTTTGATTCAACATCTTTTATTGTATTATTAGAGTATAATCAACGCATGCCTGTTCTTGAACAACCATGTTTCCTCTTAACCTCACAGATCAGTGTGCTGTGATACAAAGTAGGAATTTAGATTGCAAAGACGCATCAAAGCCTTAAAGGTGTATACAATACATTCACCTCATCTTTGCCTGGTGTACACACACACACACACACACACACACACACACACACACACAAACTAATGTCTTATGAGAATACACTGCGCTCTGTGGCTGCATTAGCGTTGAGCTTTCATGTCCCAACGTTGTGTCCGTGTCGGACAGAAGAGCCGACTCCAAACACAGCTGCACCTCAGCTGGTACAGCAGCAACACTGTGCATGTACTGACATGAGCATGCATACTCTTGAGTACTGCC
This sequence comes from Micropterus dolomieu, assembly GCF_021292245.1. Classification (NCBI taxonomy): domain Eukaryota; kingdom Metazoa; phylum Chordata; class Actinopteri; order Centrarchiformes; family Centrarchidae; genus Micropterus; species Micropterus dolomieu. The sequence continues at coordinate 7,260,142 of NC_060157.1, forward strand.
TGTTTTGTACAGTCTATGGTTGTAACTAGAGACCCACTCTTTCTATTCACACCTCTTCACACTATTCTGAAGTCATCCATCAAACCTCCCTGATAACGCACCTGTCTTTTATGTTCACAATAGAACACAATGCATTCAACACAGCTCCAAATATAGAATAGGTTAAAAATTATTAGCAGTGCTTGTTATTTACTGTAAGATCAGTGTGGATGTTGTGCGGCAGTGATTTAAGTGGTCATCCTTTAACTAAACAGGCCTAGCTTGGGCGAAAAACTGACTTACTGAAGTGCCTGTGAGCATGACTCTAAATTACTACCGGTTTTGCTCTATAGTGAACCCTGTAGTCGGACCTCTGTGCAGTGCAGCAAGTACCTAAGGGATTTCCTGGCAATAGTCATTAAAATAGCACATTCACTGTGCACATTTTATGAGAAGTATTCATATTCAGAAGTTATATTGAAAATACTGATTGCAGACAGTTGGCCTCTGCTCCCTTAAAACATACTTACATACATACAAGTATATCATTCTTCATTCCTGTGTTATGGAGCTGCAGGTGCAATAAACCAAAGTCCTCATAGTCTTATAAAATGTCTCTGAATAAACCCAACAGAGTTCATGGGGAGGTCACAGGATGTTTTGAGGACACAGCACAGTCTACACCCGAAGCAATAAGAAACCTCTAATCGAACTATTTGTGGTAGAAAATCACAAATGTCGGATTCTTTCCCTTGCCATGTTCATTAAGCATTTGAATAAGGAGTATTGGAATATAAATGATATTCTTGTGAAAATTAGAAAAAGGGACATATTTGTTCAAATTGAAAAAATGTTGAAAAAAGTGTTTTTTCTTCCTGTCACTCATTTTTAAATAAGTGCTGAGCAGGTCTTTCGTTAGATGGACTTTCATGCCAACAGTCACTCTGCTCCTCTGGAAATAGTGAGCTTTAAATCTAACACAAGTCTCTCAGCTTGATAAGAAGAACAAAAGAATGTAATAGACTGGTAGACTGTTTTCCCCATTTTAAACAGCCGTCTTCAATCTTTTCACATTGCATTACCGGGCTTTTCCCCAGGCGGTAGCCCAGCTCACACTCATTTGAGATTCATTGAAATGCTAACTTAACTGTATTGCACTTTCCCTTTGAAGGTGCTCTATAGTTGTCTGTGCCCTATTGAATCTGCCATTGTCTTTGCTAGCGACATTGATGTGAAGTCACTTGGGCATTCTGCGTTTTGCTCAATGGAGTTGCTGCATTGTCTTGTATGGTCCCTCCCAACTTACACTGATGGGGGTTGCTGCCCTTTCCACCCAAGACGTTTTTGTGTTTTTTTTCAAGGGTACTTAACTTGGCGAAAGGAATGCTATCATTCTTTTCTTATCCATTGTCTTTCACAGTCAGGTTTGACCCTCACATCCCGTGTCTTATCAGAGCTGATGATTTCTCACTCCCTGAGACTAGTAGCACCCTGCCTCCACTTCCTCTTACTGTACAACAAGTTTCTACATGTGAAACAGAAAGGCTTCCATCTTTGCAAGACTTTATTGTAACCTTAAGAAGATGCAAATTCACCTAAGCTTTTGTTAAACCCTTAATGTTCACAGAGGGAGGTTGGCAAGTGGAATTTTGCAGGCTTCAGGGTTTAATGGCTCAGTGAAAAGTAAATACAGGGAGAACACCTGCTTCCCCTTTCTGCTCACTTTTGTTTGTAGACGATTGTACAAGGTCGCTGCTCTTCAGGAGCCTAATTGGGTGACTTAACTGGATGACAAATGAAAGGTTTTGTATGCTTTGAACACCAGTGACTATTCTTTGCTTTTATAATACAGCAAATCTGAAAATGGTGAAAACTAAAAATCAGCTTTCCTAAAACTCACATCAATTATTTTGCTTGCCTAAGATAAAATATTATACATATATAACTAATATATTTCTACATTTTCTGGTATTGGACCAAAACATGTGTTTTTTGTCTTTATTGGATTTGGAGAAGTTAACACAGCCATCAACCACAGCTAAAGTCTTTTCCCGAAATAGCATTATGTCAAAACTCATCAACCCATAAGTCCTTCCTCTTGCTTTCTCCCGCTATTTGAAAATACAAACAACAAGTATTTAAGCTAAGCAGTCTGATTTTACATTTCTCCTCATCCTACTCGAAACTGCAATACAAGAACAATGCTGTTTCTTTATTACCGTTTCTTTAACATGGATCATCAACTGATGAGGATGCTGACCTTTTGCCTGGATCATGTTAGCTCTAGCCTCAGTCTTTTAGCATAGTATCATGTATGTAGGCACCAAGTGCATATCCTTTTACACTTTTACAGACCTTTTACATGAGTCTTATTTTACAACTAGGCCGGAAGCATTAAAAAGTCAGAAGGAGACAGAGTTTTCAACTGATTAATTGAGCTAATGTTAACGCTAAGATTCTAGTGGCCGTTCCATACACTGGGCATGTGCGTGCCGGTGTAAACATGAAGCAGATGGTCTATTCCGTAGTTACAGATGATTTGGCAAAAGAATAAACTACAGACAAAAAACCATACCAGATTTTTTTTTTGCATGGACCAATAATGAGCTGAGACTGTTACTGAATGTAATACGGGAGTTAAAAGCGACTGTGGCGGTGGAAAACAGAAGTCGTCGCAAACGGCGACATGCACAGTAGCTGCAAGTGTAGGCAGATAAGTGTTATTTGCATGGGACAGAATATTTCAATAAAAATACCAAATCAAAAACTCTGTCTGTAGCTGTTTCTGCTTTCCATGACTTATAAGACCCAATCAGAGAGCCAAGCATGAGCGTCTGCGTCATCATTTCTAAAGTCCTCCGTTTTTGCCCGTCTGTATTAAAACGCTACCCAGAGTTTTAAAACAAAAAATGTGGTCAGCAGCGTTTTCAGACTTCTCCGTTTTAAGTCTTCGTTTTCGCCGTTTTAGTCTGAACAGGAGGTGCAAACGTAGCAAAAGTCTGCATTTTAAAATGAAAATGTGGTAGTGTGGATGGGGCTGAAATCAAGGACCCATTGTTTTAAAATTGACAAAAAAATTAACTTAGGGGTTAGGTCATAGTGCACGTCAATTTGGGTTATGAAAAGCTCTTGATACCTTTTTACTTAATACCGACATAGCACAAATTGCAAAAAAATTCATGTCAGCCTTTGAAACCACTGTTAAAATACGTGCCATATTGCTTCTGGTTTATGGAATAGTTCAGTTCTCATGTACTGCCCCTTACTGAAGCTGCAGAGGCCCTCAGGAGAGACAGGAGGAGAGCTGCACCAGTCTGGTCTGTGTTATCATGTCAGCTGTCGTCCCAGGAGACCTAACAACTCTTTTACTTTGTTATACACACATCCACACATTTACGCACTTTGTGTTCTCAAAGGAATCTCAAGGGAACCCTCTGTCCTTTTCTTCTCACACTTGCTAGTTGCTTTTTTACTGTTGATCAAATCTCTGAATCCTTGCACATTGTTAACATGTGGAGTGGTAAACCATCATATTTGTTGTAGAATACTAATTTAAATACCTGCCTGATCGCCAATGTCTCCAGTAACTAGGAAGGCACTTTGGATATGTGATTGGCTCCATGATGAGATATGGTTAGAGCTGAAAAGCAAATGGGTTTGTGGTCAAGAGGTTGCCAGCAGTCCATTGTTTTGGTGCAGTGACTTGTGGTGGTCGAAAACGTTTGTCCCTTGCTGAGTCAAACATCCTGTTGGGGAAATGAAACCTGGAATTATCTACAGGACAAGAGGACCCCACTTCCCCTGAAGCAAAGTTTATTCAGGCTTTCCTGTATGCAGTTCAGATGTCCTGCTCTATATATGCTGAAAGAAATAACCCAGTGTATTGTTGTTTCCCCAACCCCCATACCTATATTCCCCCACTAAAATCTTTTTTTCTCTCTGAAGTATGTTTATATTTGAAAATACCCATAATCTCTAGTAATTCTACCTTTTCTGCATTCATATCTCAAAAACAAACATCTCCCTTGTGTCTTCAGTCTTTTATTCATGTAATAAAGACATAGAGGCATTTCTCACAGGTTTTTTTTCATTGCACAGCAAGATTTACTTTATTTGGAGTGTCTGACAGCTGGTCACAGAGTGTAGTTATAAAGCTGTGCAGAAGTTTTCACAAGTTTTCATAACTTGGCAAGTAACACACTGGAACTGAGGATTAATGAATTCCCCAGGACCTAATTATGCCAAAGTACAAGCCCTTGTTTTTATTTTCCTCTCTCAGCTAGAATGTGATATTTGAATTTCCATCACAGTGTCTCAGTGTTTCAACTGAGCCGAAGTGCTTGGTTGGAAATATTTTCCATCCAGGTTTGCTACTTTTGAAGAAGCATGTTCCTTTCCATGAGCCAAACTATGTTGTAATGGAAAAAATCTTTGATTCACACACACACACACATACACACACACACACACACACACACACACACACACACACACACACACACACACATTCACATACTGTATTTTTAATGAAAAGTAAATATTACTCACAACATATCACTCAGACTTTGACCTGATCTCAGGCTGTATAAATGAAGCAGAAAACGTGGATCCTTTGGCTGTTGCAGAAGTAACACAATAATACATGCTCATTGATAATTGAATTATGTAATGTTTAATATTACAATAAATGAAAACAAATTGTGCTAATTTTTAGAAACAATGATTCGAAAAGGCAGAAAAAAGGAGGCTTTATATTTCTAGTTGGTGACCGTTGAATTTGACAGCTGAAATGATGACTGTCATTTCTCATTTCATCACCTGTAGCTAGCAAATTTAGGTAACTGAAAACACTGCCCGGGCATTCTTGTATTGCAGTGTAGAGCTAGTTTAGTCTAAGTATAAGTATGATAAGTAAAAATGAAAGATTAGATTGTTGTTTTTTTTGTTCCCACATAACCTGTTGCTACTTCGCTTATCTACTTATTCATGAAGTTAGCTTAAACTCTTACTCTCATGCGGAAGCGAGGTTGTGCTTGTTTAGTTTCCCTTACTACCTCACTGGACCTTTGCTCTATTCTTTTAAACAAGTGGATGTGTCCTCCAGTTGATATAGTCTTCCTAACAGTCTCACTACCAAAAGATGCATGTTTTTGGGAAATGGGGTAGGAGCAGTACAATAGATAGGGGTGATACAGTCCCCTCCAAAAGTGTTGGAACAGTAAGGCAAATTCCTTTGTTTTTGTTGTTCACTGAAGACATTTGGGTTTAAGATCAAAAGATGAGTATGAGACAAGAGTTCAGAATTTCAGCTTTTATTTCCTGGTATTCACATCTAGATGTGTTAAACAACTTAGGACATACCACCGTTTGTATTAGACCACAGCATTCTTAGATGAGCAAAAGTAATGGAACAAATAATCTAGTAAATATCCAGTAAATAACATTTAATATTTGGTGGCATAACCCTTGCTTGAAATAACTGGCTCAAGCCTGCGACCCATCGACATCACCAAACTGTTGGATTCTTCATTTGTGATGCTATTCCAGGCTTTTACCGCAGCTTCTTTCAGTTCTTGTTTGTTTTGGGGTGTTTCTCCCTTCAGTGGGGAGACTGAAGGAGGTGAAATGCATGCTCTGTTGGGTTAAGGTCAGGTCATTGACTTGGCCAGTCTGAAACCTTCCACTTTTTCCCCTGATGAAGTCCTTTGTTGTGTGCTTTGGGTCATTGTGCTGCTGCATGATAAACTTCCTTAGTTTCCTTGCATTTCTCCGTAAATTGGCCGACAAAATGTTTCTATACACTTCTGAATTCATTCTGCTGCTACCATCATCAGTTACATCATCAATAAATGTTAATGAGTCTGTTCCAGAGGCAGCCATGCACGCCCAAGCCATGACATCGCCTCCACCATGCTTCACAGATGAGTTTTCTTTCTCCACACTTTGGCCTTTCTCCACACTTTGGCCTTTCCATCACCTTGGTAGAGATTAATCTTGATCTCATCAGTCCATAAGATTGTGTTCCAGAACTTTTGCGGCTCATCTCTGTACTTCTTTGCAAATTTCAATCTGGCCTTCTGATCCTTCCTGCTGATGAGTGATTTGCATCTTGTGGTGTGGGCTCTATATTTCTGCTCTCTGAGTCTTCTTCGAACAGTGGATTGT
>NC_060157.1:7266385-7321675 GCF_021292245.1 Micropterus dolomieu
TGTGCGGCTGTTTGAACAATCCCTTTTTCCTCACAGTAGTGTCAAGGGCAGACTTGTAACTGATACATCTGTTTTTTTTGGTGACCTTCATGATGATATACGCTGCAACACAAGAGAAAACTTAAATTGGAGAAAGAAACAGTTTGTTGTGTTACAAAACAAATACTGAATTAGGGCTTGTGGTTATTGGCAAGGTATATTAGTTGTCCTGTGGTTTTCCCCAGATCTGAGAGTTTATTTGGATAAAGCTCCACAGTTGATCAGTGGCTTCCTGGTTGAACACTAGAGACTGTCCACATCAGATAATACCTCTCCTGAGATTAGTCAAACTGTTAACTATTTTTCTTCTGTTGGATAATACATTCAGTACAAGTGCTTTCTTTCAATGTCACTCTTAATTTCTAGGTAAGAGTTTCTGTCTGTTCATGCTCTTTTATACTGACTGTGACTTTGTTTCAGTCAGTAATCATGGTCCGATCAGCACATAAAAGAGTAGGGAGTAGTAATGCAGTTGTTACTCCCTTATCTCTGTCTCTCTCTCCCATTCTGACTCGGACAAGGATCCCATCTTATCTGCAGCCTTTGAAGTAGCGGACATTTCACTAGCTTAAATTAGTCTGGGTCACTGTTCTTTTGGGGAGACATCATATGGTTTGGGTAGGGCACGTTTTGTGTCAACCTGACTGGTCTTTGTAGACTTCAAATAGTTTAGCCTAGTTTGTAATATGAATTTATTATATTGCTTTATCTGCTGTTCACCTGATTGTAGCACCAGGCAGGAGCAGCCCCAGTCAATCTAAAGCAAGACTTTACACCAACCATTTTCTAAATCTTCTCTCCTCTGAAAGACATGCCACAAGTACAGTAATGTTGTATCCAAAGCCATATGTTTTTTGTATGTGCAGCTGTAAAACAGCTGGATCCAACACACTCACTTGATTATGAAGGAGCTGTTGTTTACTGCTGTCTGTCAAGGTTTCTGGAGTGGACCAATACCGAATCTGGACTGGAGTGCGAAAATCTGTCTTGTCAGCACAGTTCTAGTGTAAAGGATAAAAATTAAAAAACATTTCAAATCTGTTTTTATTCACAATACATACACATACATAATACACACAATACATAGTACCCCTTTTCAATGAAAGGCAGTGAACAGATACACAGGAAACTTGTGTTATAAAATCAGCCTCTCCCTCTCATAAAACCCCTCCGTGTTTCAGAGCAACCAAGCGGCCTCCTCAGTTGACATTTCAGAGCATGCCCCACAGCGTAACTGCATCCAAAGCAGTGGAAGAATGAAAGAGCCACCACAAAAAAGAACATGGTCATTGTTGCCCATGCCAGTGCAGAAGGCTTAACTTTTGGTAAAAAAAAGTTATAATGGTACTCAGTTCTTTCCATTTAGGAGGGAAAACAGGAAGCAGCTCCTCCCTTCATTGCTGCAAAGCCCAAGGGTGGATGAGTGCGTCGGACAGCAGAAATGTGAAGAGCAGTGTGTGGAAGTGTGTGTTTGGTTCATAGGATATCCTCTTTGTTCTGCTGGAGTGAAGATGAGTCATTTCTAAAGAGATGCCCTCTGACCTTTACTCCTTGATGCTGTCATGCAAACAGACTTCCTTGTGTGTTTCCAGACAGATACTGCTTGGACTCATTAGTCAACAAAAACCACAGGATCCATTGTCCCATTATGCATGACTTTCCACAGCATGTGGATGGTAATGATTAGTGGCACAGCTGATAACAGCAAATTGATGCTGACATTTTGAGCTTCTCATAAAATTGCGATGAAAAGTGTACTTTCATTTCATTACAGGTTTATTTCACTGATAGAGACTTTTTCTGATTTCTTGTTTTTTTTAAGACAACTCTTACAGTAATTTTCTGTCTGATTGTCACTTTCTATTTTCTCTCCTTGCTTCCAATCATTTCCTGTCTAACTTTCCTGAACCTTTAACCTCTCTGCACCTGCCTGGCTAACTTGATCCTTCTTCCTGTACGTTGTGTCGCTTTTCTTGTTTGATCCTTGACCTTTGTGCCCCGTCGACGTCCGCACCGCGTCTCTTCCCCCTGTCTCTTGCTCTTTGCTCCTCTTCCCCCATTGCTTGCCATAGCACACTGGTTGGACTCTTCATATCTGGGGAACATACAGAGCCCAGTTGAACCAAACTACAGTAAGTCCTCAAGCACCTCTTTCATTTTCATGTTACGGTTTCTCTCCTCTCTTGTCTTTGGCACACTCTCCTGTCACCTGCTCCACTCAGTTATGCACTCTCATTTCCAAACACACTCAGATAACATTCCAAGGAAGACTCAACATGGGCATGCACTGTTCAAGTCTAGCGAGTCTCTTTTTCCAAGTGTCTTGCAGGCGTCTCCCAGTGTTTTCTTATGCCAGCTGATGGGATTGTTCCATCCAGTAATACTGTTCATCAGTTTGTCACACTCGAGTGACAGCACTTTATGGGATTTCCAGCTGAAAACATTGTTGTAAAGATATGTTTGAATTACACACAGTGTTCATCTCTTTAGACAGTCAGCACTTTAATTTAATTTGAAAAATAGCTTTTTGTAATTTCAACCTCATGCAGATGGCTCATCCCAATGATATGAACCAGCTGTTTCACATAACGAGTACACCATGAGCATAAAAAAGGGATTTTTTAAATACACAATAGTGGTTTTTGATGCGGACATTGCAAGCCGTGGGAGAGCACAACAGGGCAAGCTTAATAGTGAAGTCAGAAGTTATTCTCAAGACTTCCCCAAAGGTCAATGATTGGACTTGGAGACAGAGTTGTTTGGCTGGTCACCAGCAAAAGGTTTAAGTATCACAGGTCTTGTCTATACTAATTAAGCTAAGAAAGAAGCAGCTGGGATATAAATATATTACCCTAAGGGAGAGAGAAACATTTAGAAAGAGATGGAGATGTGAAAGAGGAAAAGCCAGCGCAAAGGAAAACATTTTTATTAGTTATTAAAGATTTTTGATAGGGTTGCAGAGGCAGTGTGGTTTGGGCCTTGTTCTTAAAGATTCCGGCTCTTCCTCATGCCCTCTCTAAATGGCTCGGGTGGTGCTGGGCCGATGCCGTGGGCTTGGGGGTTGTAGGTCAAGCCCAATGCGGCGAGGCTTTAAAGGCCAGACTGGGCTCACTGCTCAATCAAGTCTTTGTCTTCTGTATAGGCCTCTATGTGTTCAGAGGGGGCCCGTTGCACAAAGCAGCCACAGTTCTACTGAACAGTTTTAATAGCGAAATAAGTTTGTGACTTAAGAGTGTTGAATGCTCCCCCATTTTTTCATCCCACACGTCATGTCTGCACTCTGACAGTTTCATCACTCTTGATGGTAGCGATGCTTGACAAGGGGATTTCCCCCCGCGGGAAACCGTGAGTGATGCACAGGAGAATGGGCCTTGGAGTAAAAGAGCTGCTCGTTAGCAGTGGGGCACAACCCAGCACTCTAATCAAAGGATCTCAGGCGGCGGCAGTCCCACACTCGCCAGGCAGTTGCGTCAAAGCGGCAAGCTCAGAGAGAGTTGGGGCTACAAGCTGCTGTTGACCTGGCGGCGAGTACCCACTCAAGTGATTAGATTATATGCAGGTCAAATGAGGCGCTTTGATGACTAACTTTGATGTTGGCAGTCTTCTGGTTACACTTTCAGGCCTAACAATTATTCCTGTAAGTCTGACAGTAACAGCCTGCAAAGCAAGCACTCAGGCACCCTGCCAGGATGTGCTAAAGCCTGAAGTTCTGTTGTTACATGTTGTCCTCACTGCGTATTTTCATAGGCAGTGCTAAGTTTACTTTGTCAAAAATGATGCTTTTCCTCACCAGGAATGGGATGTCTTGTAGTGCTGTGTGTAAGGAAAGACAATTTAGCAGTGTTTAGAGAAGACAGCTGTTCAAATTAATTGTTTTGCACATATTTGGGCATGTATGTTTGTGACTAGATGCTCAGCAGATGCCTACCTAGAACATGACTCTTTGCTTTTGGCATGGCAAGTAGCATCAGACTGCAACAAACAGTACAAATATTGAATTCCTCCCTAAACTCACACTGCCAGTCTGAAATCAGAGGCTGGCAGGCCCGTCCTAACAAAGTGTTGGCAAGAGTATGAGAACGGGGCACCCTGCGGGCCTGGTTTATTTTAAGTTTCATGGGTTAAGCCTGTGGCAATGGAATTATAATAATACTGCTGACATTTTGGCTGATAATGAGTTACTCATACAGCTTATCATTATGTTTAAGACAGGTAATTATAAATATAATCTGACAATGTTTTAAAGTCTTTACCGGAGTGGAAACATTGATTAGTTGAATTCATAAATTTTGTGTCTATGGAAGATTGGGATGCTCAAAACATAAACACAACAGTGAAAACAGTTGTTCCTTTAAAATGCCGAGCTTTTAAGATGTGGAATTGAAAATGGCACTGTCATGCAAGATGTTGTGTGCCATCGAAAGTACCACTGTTGTGTGAACCTTCCATTCCATTATTTTGAATGGCGTTAATGTACAAAACACTGGAGTTTGTGTCCAAGGTGTTAAAATAAATCAACATGACATCATGATGCATGGGATAAAAACAATTTTTTATGGTCTGTCCTAACCCACATACAACATGTGGCAGATATGTGAGGGTCTCTTTGTAATAGATGCAATATGCGGGCTAGAATTATATATTTATACTAGAGTGATTAGAGGGTCAGGTACAGTGTTGCATTTTTTGGGGTTCAGTGCCTTAATAAAGGACAGAGACAATGGACACAACAGATGAAGTAGAAAAAAAATCAGGATTGCATTGATGGGATTACCCCATTTGACCTGGCACACCAAACCGTTTAAAATAAAGGCTACTAATTGCAGCTTCTGTATGATTCATGAATACGGAGTGCTTTACATTCAACCAGTTGACCTATATGTTTAATGACCAGTCAGACCAGTTAACGTAGCCTCTCTGTGTAAAACATTGATTTAATCCCTGCCCCAGCCCCCTTAGCTGCTCTGCTGCCTACCTGATGTGTTTGACTTGGTACATGTAGGTGGAATGTAAAGCCCCACTTTCACAATCATTCATCTGCTGGCACAATAGTGATGCTGACTCAAACTCCCACTTGCAACAACTCTCTAATATCATCAGAGTTCAATCAAGAAATCTGGTGCAAACTTGTGGGCCTGCTATTTTGGTTTATATCCACATACTGTGTATTTAAATGGTTGCATTGATTAGGTTTCAAACAGTGTACTCAGTCTTATCTTTGCAACAAAGTGGCTTTATCAACATCTGTCTGCCACTATTTGTGAATATTTTGGAAATGTGTCTCCATGTCCATGACCCACAGAAACACACATACAGAGAGAAAGACATGCCTTGATACTGTAATTTCATGGTTATATTTGAGCATATGGGCGAGAGCGTGCCTGTGTCAGCATGCGCCTCTTGTTCGGTGTGCAACGCTGCAGTGGTCAGTTTCAGCACAGACCTGACCACAATTGAGATATGGAAATAGATGCTATAATTTGTATGCGGCTCTTATTTAAGCCACAGTCATGCTCTTCAGTTTTTACTTTCTGAAACATTTAACCAAAGGCTTTCCTAAGGGAAATAATTCCCACACAGTATCGCATATCACATTATCTTTAATAAATTTAACAGCTTGAATCTGGCTGGTAATATCCAAGCCCGGCAACAGATGGACATTAAATGCTGTGCCTGTGGTTGTTGTCTGTTATTGTGTGGTTTAGCTGACAGATTCTCCCCCCTCACTGTGTTTCAAGTTTATTACAGAGCTCTCGTCAACTTCACTGACTCCCTGGTGTACAGCCCTGAGCTCGAGGACATCTACTCAACAGCCTTTAATGAGATCTCTGAAGCAGTGGTGGACACGGTATGTCCTATTCTCATAGGATAAACTCTACTGAATAGTAGTCATGTACAGTACATCAAGGCTACCTTATATGGTTCAGTCATGGTATTTATGACTTTGCCCGATTTAAGTCTGGTGGCCTTATTTCTGAATATAAGGTACAGATTTGTAGATTTCAACTCAACCGAGTCTGGTTTTTCCTCCACAGCTGGAGTCCGACTACAACAGGATTCCCGGTGTCCAGACAGTCAGCGTGGTCCTCATTAAGTAAGAACACATATCCTTTAAATCACGTTTTGTGAGACCTGAAGTAGATACCCTGCAGCTGTGTGCTGCTGCTGCCTGGGTGTCCTACTGTGGCCAGGTGATATTTCTTTCCCTTTTTCCAAGCTGCACAAGGCCAACAGTGTAGGCCTGTAGTCAGTAATTCGTCAGCAGTGAGTAATTTCTCTAAGGGACATCCAAAGAGAAACCTTACCTCTAAAAAGCTTTCCTGTTTAACCATCTGTGCTTTGCACTCCACACAGACTGTATCCTTACCAGGCCATTCTTGCTCTTTGCAGGAAGATGATAAGAGAGGATGGCGTTGATGTATTTGTGGAGTTGGACGTGGGTTCTGACTACAACAGCGATGATGAACAGATCCGCAATGTGTTGTACAACGTTGTGAAGGAGGGAGCCATTGCCTCTTACATCACATCAGTCCAGGGCTTTCAGTTCAGGCGGCTTGGGGAAGGTAAGAACAAGAGGAACACTACTTACTGCAGCCGCAAAGTGACTGACTGATACACAAGAGTTTGCTCTAAGTTTACAGCAAATTAAGGTCCACCCGAGCGGTAGGCAGTGTCCTTAACATTTCCCTCTGGTTTCTAGCACAACCTCTGCCTCCAGTGGAGCCTATAGCAGTGCCAGGTTTGTACTGTACCATGCCCTCTGCATGGTGGCTGAGCCGACTGTACTATAGAAACTGTAGGATGACTGTAGTGCCTTTAGAAAGAACAGTCGAGCATTTCCTTCCTTATGCTGTTGAAATTTGACCTTGACCTTTACTTTGACATGGTCATGTGGTCTAAGGAATGTTTTGCATGAAAGCACCAATGTAAAGTAGACTTCTGAGTATGTTCCTTAAAGTCCAGTAGCACACAGTGAATAAGAAGGACCTTTGCATGGCATGAGTTTGATTAGGAATGCTGCTGTTCACCGCAATCTCAACCAGCTTTTGATTTATGCAAATTCCCACAACTCCGTGCACAGGCATGGCAACTGATAGGATAGAGTAATGGTAACTTGTTTTTACTCAGATGATAGGCTCCCCATCTATCTATCTAGTCCGTCTGTGTCTGTCTGTCTGTCTGTCTGTCTTGTCTTGTCTATGTGTTTAATCTAGTCTGTGTGTATTAAATCTAGTCTGTTGAGTTTAATTTGTCTTGTCTAGTCCCATGTGTCAAATCTAGTCTGTGTCTAGTCTGGTCTGTCGAGTTTAGTCTGTGTGTCTAGTCTAGTCTGTCGAGTTTAGTCTTTGTGTCTTGTCTAGCTCTCTATGTCTTAATTTAGTCTGTGTGTCTAGTCTGTCTAGTTTAGTTGATGTGCATATCCATTTATATGCCAGGTTATGTTAAATTCTTCTTGAGTATCTCAAAGATCACCCCTATGACAGTGTTTACAACATGCCTGAGTGACACTTGCTGTAGTAATCTAATGGTTTAGGGACCCATTGTTTCACCTCACTTTGTTTTATTTGTGCTGTGATGTGACATTAATGTAGCGTATTGGCCGTACTGTAGCCCTGGCCTGCATGCCTTTGATCCTTCAACACCAACACCTCATCTTTCCCTCTGCATCTTTCTTAGTAACCCCCAGCATCAGACCCTGCATGGCAGATGAGCACAGGTGTGGTGATGGGACATGTATCCTGATGGAATACCTGTGTGACAACAGACCAGACTGCAGAGACATGAGTGATGAGACCAATTGTGGTGAGTGGCTTCAGCTAGCAGCCAGCAAGTAGCGAATTTAGCATGGAATGCTGGCTGGACGTGAGATAAATATATTCATTTACGGTAACAGCTCTAAGTAACCACTTTGAACGTTTGCTAAGTTTAATCAGAGATTTGTTTTAGACATAAAACAGCCACCCCCTCCAATCTCCACAACCCCTCCCACCTCAACCTCCACCGTCAAGAAGCCCCCGCGGCCCCCTAGCCCACCAGGACCCTGCAGAGCGGATCAAGCCACATGCCAGAGTGGAGAGTGTATCCCTCGAGACTACATCTGTGATGGAGAGAGGGACTGCTCAGACGGAAGCGACGAGTTCAGATGTGGTAAGCAACACAGTCTTCTACACGTGCACACTCTCAGACAACAACATACACTCACACAATTATTCTATATGTTTTCACAGGTACCCCATCTCCTTGTGAACCCAACGAGTTCAAGTGTAAAAATGGTCGCTGTGCCCTCAAGCTTTGGCGTTGTGATGGAGACAACGACTGTGAGGATAACTCAGATGAAACAGACTGCCGTAAGTCTTTTTCTTTTGTGGGTCACTAAAATTCTTGCCTTGAAGGCATAGGTCAGCATTTTGGAAAATATGCTTATTCGCTTTCTTTCAGAGAGCTAGTTGAAAAGGTCAATACCATTCTCATATCTGACCGTTAAATTTTAAGCTACTGCCAGGACACATTTACCTTAGCTTAGCATTAAGACTGTAAGCAGGGGGAAACGGCTGCTTCTTGCTATAGAATAGTTCCAGCACATAATATCCATAAAACCTCATAAAACCTCAACTTGTGAAATGACATGAGGTCGTATTTAGTGGGTTTAGAAGTGCTGGGAGGTGGATTCTATTTCTTTTGGACAGAGTTAGAGTAGCTTTTTGACCCTGCTTTGAGTTTTTATGCTAAGATAAGCTAATGAACTACTTACTATAGCTTCATATTTAGTGTATAGATCTAAGAGTCACATAAATCTTCTCATCTAACTCTCAACCTTAAATTGACGCTACTGTTTACAGGTGATTAAAAGTTGCAGTAAATCTCTATTTTTGTCATAACTACAGCCACCAAGGGTCCTGGTGACAGGTGTGCTCCTGAGCAGTTTGAATGCCTGAGCGATCGCACCTGCATCCCAGCCAGTTACCAGTGTGATGAAGAGCCAGACTGCCCTGACCGCTCTGATGAGTATGGCTGCAGTAAGTCTCACACCAGCAACTTTCTACAGCATTCACTTAACATCTTACTCTCTCCCTGATGCACATTTCACTCTCTGACTTTTTACACTGTGTGCTTCTTCGCCTCTCATCTATAGTCACCCTCTGAGTTCCTTTGTACACTATGACTAATTTGCTGTGAACCAGGCCCTTTTCACACATGTGATGACTGAGACACAGAGCCTTTTGTGAACCATTCCATTCCTGAGAACTGAAAGGGAATTGTCCATCCATAGCAGAGAATTTTGTTTCCTCCGACTTTCAGGCAGTTATGGGCTTCACTGGATCACAAACTTCCAGTCACATGCCAGTGTTTTTGTGCATGTGTATTTATTATGTGTTCTTATCTTCTTGACACTTTATAGCCCCTCCCTCTGTTACAAGCCCGCCAGAAGAGTCTGTGCAGGCAGCACGGGGGGCGACGGTGACGTTCACCTGTCAGGCTGTTGGAGTGCCAACACCTATCATCACCTGGAGACTCAACTGGGGACACATTCCTGTCAGCGGCAGGTGGGTTTGATGACAAATTCTCCACCCGCTGGCTTTTTATCATCTGTGCTGTAATTAAAACTAACTTGCAAACTAAACTAACTCAATTTGACAACATTATAGGGTATTCAGAGTTTATGGAAAGTGCTGTCCAAATTATTTTTAATATCTTTAGAAATGATGTGCTCTGAATGTTGAAAATCTATTTTTGTTGATGCTACTTTGAAAAAAGAAGCATCATCAGAAAAAGTGTTGTACTGTTTTGGCAAGCTGTCTCAAACAAAACATCTTCATCTGGTGAAAGCCAATTTTGCCCAATTTATCAGCAGCAGACCATAAAGATTTGAAAATGACTTCTCTACACTCTTCTCACCTGACATACGATATGATGAGTGTAACTGTTGACAGCCCCCACAAAGCCCTGCTGAGTCATAATTGTATTTAGACCTGTGATTTTAATTACTGAGATATTTGTGGTGTGCTCCAACTCCAAACGTTGCTGTTTCAGAATGTGCATTCTGGGTGTGGCCTGCTGTGTGCGTGGTTAGGCAATTGGAGTTGAAGTTTATGGATCGTGTTACAATTTTTTTTGCAGACTGGTCTGTGTCATAGTTAACTTAGATTCTCCCAAGTTTATTATTCTAAAAGTGATCAATTGTGCTGTTTTTGTTATGTTTTGCAGGATCTCCATGACCAGCGAGAACGGCCGTGGCACCCTGACCATTCGTGATGTGAAGGAGGCGGATCAGGGGGCGTACACCTGTGAGGCCATCAATGCTAAAGGCCTGGTGTTTGGTATCCCCGACGGAGTGCTAACACTGGCATCCAATCCAAATCCAAGTACTGTCACTTCACTTTTACCGTGGCTTCAGACACTATAATTTTTACAACAAACTACCCATGAATTCTAGTTACAGTCAGAGTATAAATTGACTTGTTCTCTGTAGGCAACTGTCCTGGTGGTCACTTTAGTGTGGAAGGCCGCTGTGTGTCCTGCTTCTGTGCGGGAATCACCAAGAACTGCAAGGGAACTGGTCGCTACCGGAACCAGATAAGCCTGCGTTTCACTGATGAAGAAGACTTCAAAGGCAATAAAGCCACTGCTGCTTATGCTAACAGATCTGATACACTCAAATCAATTGAAATACATTTAAATGTTGGTGTAGTCCTAACATTTATTCTTACTTCCAGGGGTGAATGTCACCTACCCCTCCAGGCCAGGCACTCCTCCTCTCTCTTCCACTCAGCTCATCATTAACCCTGAGATGGAAGAGTTCCAGCTTGTCGACCTGTCGCGCCGTTTCCTCAACCTTGACTCATTCTGGACCTTGCCTCGCCAGTTTTTGGGCAACAAAGTAAAGAGTAAAATTATTCAGAGTTTTTTTTACTTGACTAATTATCACATTTAAGCATGAAAATAATTTAATTTACTTTTAGATTGACTCCTATGGAGGATCCCTGAAGTACAAGGTGCGGTACACACTGGCCCGCGGTCTGTCTGAGGTTGTGGAGAAGCCAGATGTGATGCTGGTTGGAAATGGACGCAGGCTTGTGTACCGCAGAGGCAACCCCACCCCTGCCAAAGATGTCATCCAGAAGGAGGTCAAATTCACGGAAGTAGGTCTTTGGTTAAGAAAAGTTATTCTAACAAAAACAAGAGCTGAATCTGCACAATCCCCTGGAATATTGGTTCTTTAAAAAATGTTTGCTGTATAATATAAAAATCAAGCGCTTTACATCCCCTATCAAAATGAATGAAATAGATTGGATGTAAATGTACACAGTTCAGTGAACTACTTCTTATTGTTCTAGGATAACTGGCAGCACTCCAGTGGCCGCCCTGTGAGCCGAGAGGAGCTGATGATGACGCTGGCCAACCTGGACAGCATCAGCATCCGCACTGTCTACGACAACCACATGGTCAGCGTGGCCCTCAGTGATATTGTCATGGATACCACCACTGTGGAGTTCAGCACTCTGGGTCATGCAAAGAATGTTGAAGAGTGCAGGTAAGACATAAAAAGATTTGAAGATTTTGGCTTAATACTGTGTGGTCAAGTGAGATGGGAGATCTTTAAAAGCCGTCAGTCAGCAGTCTGCAATTAAAGCAACCTGTTTGGATGTGTCCAGTGTGCCCATATATAGAGTGAAATGTGCTGCACTATGATACAGCAAAATTTATATATGCAGTGACTGCTTCTGAAACTATTTATTTTGAGGGATAGCTTGTTGGCCATACCCCAAAATCTTGTTTCTGACCAATGACCTTTCTCTCTGTTTGTGTTATTGTCCGTATCTCCAACCTAAACTATCTAATAAAAGGCAAACATGCCCAAAAAAATAAAAATGTATTTTGACTGTGCTGTTTTATTTACAACATTAGGAAAGATTGCAATTTGTGGTGTTGTAATTTGAGCTATGTTATCGAAACAGTTGATTGAAACCCCTGCTTGACTCATACTTATCATTCCCAGATGTCCTCCTGGATATTCGGGCCTATCCTGTGAGATGTGTTCCTCTGGTTTCGAGCGTGTGCCTGGTGGCTCCTATCTTGGCACCTGTGCTGGTTGTAATTGTAATGGACATGCCAGCGCCTGTGATCCAATCAGCGGACACTGTCTGGTAATGGCTAACTAAAAAGCTAACCTTTTTTGGCAAGAATAGCAGTCACTTTGTAATTTGATGATAATCACTTCCTTACTGTAAAACAAAGTAACACACAAGAGTTTAGCTTGCTGATCATAACAGACATTTGTCTGCTTAAAGGAAATACTTGTATTCGCGTTCTTGCCAAGAGTTAGTTGAGAATATCTAACTACTTGAGTATCTACGCTAGATATGAAGCCAGCAGGCGATTATCTTAGCTTAGAATAAAGACTGGGGAAACAACTAGTTTGTAAAAAAAAACAACTTGTGCTTTGAGAACAGATTAAACAAATGAGATATTATGTTTTAATTAGTTCACTTTAGAGGTATGGTTGGTGGATTTTCAAAGGCTAGCTGTTTCCCCTTTCTTCCAGTATTTATGCAAAGCTAATCAACTCCTGGCTTATATATCATATTTACAGACACAAAAGTGATATTGATCTTCTCATGTAATTCTCAGCAAGAAAATTAATACGTGTATTTCCCAAATAGTCAAACTACTACTTTTAAACTATTTTAAGTGGCATCCATGCTAGAGAATTACCAGTGTGTTCTCCCTGCCACAGAGCTGCCAGCACAACACAGAGGGCCCTCAGTGTGACAAGTGTCGCTCAGGCTACTTTGGTGACCCCAGCCGAGGTCGCTCCGATGACTGCAAGCCCTGCCCCTGCCCGTACTATGAGACCTCACGGCGGTAAGGTCACAGACCCACCCAGACCACACACACACATCTACTGTACTAATAGGGGCAGACACATACACGCCCACATACCACACACAGTGGGAAAACGATGAGCTGTTTTGCCCTGCGGTTTTTTAATCCCAAAAGATGAGCTCATTCAGATATTTGAGCACTGGTTTATTCATTCAACATGCTACTCATTAACCCACTGTTGTACATTTTAATCTATGGCTTTTTTGTTGGTCTTTGTAGGTTTTCTGACACCTGCTTCCTAGATGTTGACCAACAGCCAACATGTGATGCCTGCAGGCCCGGCTACACAGGAAGACGCTGTGAAAAGTGAGGAAACTGATACCGTTATTTGTGCCTTTGAGTTAAAATAGTTTGGATATGGCAGTAACATAATTGATAAAAAAAGGTATAAATTTTTTTAATGATTAATGTCATATTTATCATCAATTATCTCTTGTATTTTTATTGTATTTCAGGTGTGCTTCTGGTTACCAGGGTAACCCCCTTTTGCCTAATGGAAAATGTGTTCCTCACCGTGAGTATACATTCAACACTTGCACCGACATTTTTTAAATTCTCATTTTTGGGCATGAAATCGACAGAAGCTGCACCTGGATTGTTTTACCTGTTATGGTCCTCATTCATCCACCGACATTACTGCAAGGAGGTCTTAACCCTGTGTAATGATTACCATGGGGTTTCCCCTGGTGTTACAGTAGGCAAGAGTATATAGTCATGGCTCAGGTATGCAGAATGGCTGGAACACTCCCGGGTGCACTTTCCTGCAAATATGTCATCTTCTTTCCACTGCTCTCTCCCTGCAGAAAGCTCCACGTGTGATAACAGAGGAGCTATCAGCTCCAATAGCAGACCATGCAGCTGCAAGGTAAGCAGTATAGTAAACTGGTGAATTTGTGAAATCTGTTTTTAATTTGTAGTTTGTGAGGCTGACGTGTCTTAGTGTTTTATTCTCCACAAGCAGATGGATTACATATGTGCTTGTGTTTGTTTCTGTGTGTATGTACAGAACAATGTGGCAGGCGCTCTTTGTGATGAGTGTAAGCCAGGGTTCTTCCACCTGTCACAGGCTAACCCTGAGGGCTGTCTACGTTGTTTCTGTATGGGCGTCACTAAACAGTGCGCCAGCTCCACTTGGAAGAGACATCAGGTACTTTGCCAAGCTACCAATGGTAAAGGGAGGGGTGAATATTTTTGGTATCAATGTTTGACTCACTGTTTGTGCAGTCATGCTGTATCAGCAAGTCCTTTCAGATGCTAAATGGTGAGATGCAATGTGCAAACAGTGATTGCGCTCAAGTGTGAGCATGTGTAAATCTTAGTTCATATCTCATTCAGACAAATTGTTTGTGTCTCTCAGGTGCGAGGAGGGGTGAACGGGCAGCTCTTCACCCTCTCTAACAGCGCCAACACTAAAACTATCTCTGAAGGCATCTCCCAGAAGGGCTCCTCAGAAGTTGTCTACCGCTCCTTCTCCAGTGTCCCCAACGACATCTACTACTGGGTGCTGCCTGAGAGCTTCAGAGGAGATAAGGTAGGGAAAAACAACAAAGTAGAGAGCAGGCTAGGGAGAGGAGAGGAAACAACTGTGAAGTGTTAGTCAAGCTAGATTTCTCTGCCCTTTCTGTCACACTGAGTCATGCCTTAACATGTTGTCAGGTGAAAAAGCTGCACTTATCCACACAGCTAGCCTCCTTTGAACCTTTGGCTTGAATTCACATTGAATCCCAACGTGGGTGTCTTATGACTTCCCCCACAGTATCATAAGGGTGAAATACCTTTCCACTATTCAGTTTTGTTAAGATGAGCTTCTCCATGTTGCTACCAGGTGACGGCCTATGGTGGGGAGCTTCGCTACACAGTGAGCTTTGAACCGTTTCAGCGCTCACTGGTGATTGACGGTCAGCCAGATGTGGTTCTCCAGGGCAATGGCATCTTCCTGGAACACTACTCTGAGACCAAGCCTCTCCCACGTATCCCTCAAACTGTCACTGTGACCTTCAGAGAGGTGTGTTTCATTGTTCAAAGGGAATAATCATTTAGCTGAATCCAAATCATTACACAATGTTAGTAGACTAACTTTCTCTTTTCTCCGTTCTACATGCCTCTGGCTAATAGTCTGCATGGCGTCGCGCTGATGGGCAGCCGTGCACTCGTGAGCACCTGCTAATGGCTCTGGCTGACATTACTGTCTTCATGATCAGGGCCACCTACGCAGCCAACATGGTTGAGAGCAGGTACGGTGGGAGGTTCCTCTGACACTGGACAGCACAGACATCAAAATTAATCCAAGAGCATTATAGTTAATGGTAACTATAAAGTGCATTGTTAATTGTGTGTTTTTTGTGTTAAATAGTGTCTCAGACATCAGGATGGACATTGCTGATCCTCAAGCCACTGGTAATGAACGTGCTATGGAGGTGGAAGAGTGTGCCTGCCCTCAGGGATACAGAGGACCTTCTTGCCAGGTATGCATGCATATTTCAGAGAAGTAGTTAAGTTTAATTTAACAAAAGAAAACCTTAACTGAAGTTCCACTCACTAACTTTTTTTGCATTTATCTGCATTTCCCAGTTGTTGTGGACATGGCTTATTTGTCATCACGCAACGTATGGTAGGATCAAAATTGAGCCATGTCCATGACATTTGAGCAAACTCAATATGCTGACTCAAACAAATTGAAGTAATTGAAGATGAACTTTCATGCTCTAGATTAGTAAATTTGATTTGGTTTCATTTGAAAAATTAAAGAAAATTAAGGCAATCACAGCTATGCCTAAACTTGTTAAGAATAGCATAGTAAAGTCTGTTTTTTCCATTACAGTCCTTGATAATAATTGCAGTCTGTCTCCCTGCTGCAGTGGAACAAAGACATATTCCTCTTTGTCATCACTTGTTTCTCACCTGAGGTGTTTTTCCATGTTGTTGCAGGAGTGTGATGAAGGTTACACTCGGACCAGCTCTGGCCTTTACCTGGGCACTTGTGAGAGGTGCGACTGCAATGGTCACGCCAGCAGCTGTGACCCGGAGAGCGGCAGGTGTCTGGTAGGTTTTATGCCATTCTTCTTCTCTGTCAGTTCTTTGCCAATGTTGAACATACTTTGATCTCTGCAGTGGAATGCACTAATGGTTTCTTGGCGAATCTCAACATGTGGAAACACACTGTCACTCGCAAGTACTGTATATTCAACTGTTCTGTGGATCTCACCTCTTCTTTATTTGTGTATCCTGGCCAAAAGCAATGTCTCCATAACACTGCCGGGCCGAGGTGTGAACGCTGTCAGTCTGGTTTCTATGGAAACCCTTTAACAGGCGATGCTCAGGCCTGCCAGCCCTGCCCCTGTCCTGGAACCGCTTCCAGCAACCAGTGAGTTCATGTCTTAAAGTCTTTTAAACTTGTGTCAGTTTTATTCAGTTGGTGTAAATTACTTTTAACTATTCTGTTTAATGCTACATTAGGCAAAGTAAACTGTGCAATGCAGAATCTGATACCATATATATTTTAAATGGCCATAATAACCAGAGATCAATCTGTATATGAAACAACATGTTTAATTCCATAAAGATCATCCTCATGGTGTGTGTGGCCCCCCTTTGGCACAGATTCTCCCCGACCTGTTATCTGGAGTCTGATGGTCAGCCGACTTGTGACAACTGTCCACAGGGATACACTGGCCGACGCTGTGAAAGGTAAGCCAACCTTCTTCTCTTTTCTTTTCCTCCCTGTCTTCCTGTCATGGTCCTCTGGATCCTGCTCAGTGTTTGGGGGATACTGGGCGGGCCGGCAGCAAGGTTAGCAGGGGCTGGCAGTAGCACCAACTGAATTCATTCACAGGAAACAGATGTAAGCATGTCTGTGGTTTGCATCGCTGGTTTTTTCCCAGCAGTTGTGATTGAGTGGTGTCAGTGGAGGGATGGGAGATGCAAAGCTGTGCCACCCATTCTGATGTACCTGTGAAGTTTTGCGATATGTCCTGTTTTGTTGGTGGATATTGTTTTCTTGGATTTATTGATTTGCAAAATGTAAGGTCATTTCTGTTGTGATATATGTATCTTAGTGGAAAAGGGTCCTTTGGTGGTACTGAGAATGTCAACACTCAGATTTTATTGTTCATGGAAAAGAAATGATCCAAAGGAGAAATAACATTGCTGTATGTCCTGAGGAAACCTTAAGCTTAGTTGGCTTTAGATCTTACTTCGCTTTCTTCTGTCCTTTACCTCCAAAAGCATTCTCAGAGGTTGCTTTCTGCTTCAGCTTTGTGCTTAGCTGGTAGCGACATTTTAAGGTGTTGGTTTATGTGATCTCTGTGTGTGCACAGACCAAATGTATTTTCTTGGTCTCAACAACATAAATGTAGATGTGGCATTTATGAGGACTCCTGTCTGGCCAATCGATCTTTGTTGCTCTGAGGGCAAAGATGATGAGGTGACTTGGGTGTAAGACGAAACGTAAATACAGTATAATTTATTATTTGAACGTCTCTGTCTGCATCATACATGATTCTACTGTTTTGACATTAAGAGAAGAGATGCCGTCTGCAGACAGTTGTGGGGATCCCTTCCTGGAGAAGCAGATAGAGGGCCTCCTACCTGTGGGATGTGGAGCTGAAGCAGTGTTCAATTTCAGCTGGGAGAATGACATAGTACTGTATGGCAGTGGAAATGATGATGGTGATGATGACGATGATGATGACGATGAAATTGACTACCAGTTACCTACTACTATAGGAACAATCATCATTCCTACTAGGACGTTACTGTCTACTGCAGCTCAACGTACTATCCATTCCACTGCAGTAGCTGGGATGGGCATTGTCACCCCTAACAGATCAGCACCCAGACTCCCACCAAGGTTCACACCCAGGCCAGAGACAAGACACTCCAGCTTACAGCACTTACTCCGGATTCACCTGAATACCTTTAACAAGCGCCTGAGCATGCTGGAACAAAACACACTTGATATTAAGGAGAGCATTCATAGTATAGAGGACCAGCAGAGTCATCTCAGCTCCCAGCTGATGGAGCTCCTCACTATCCAGTCAGCTAGGGAAAAGAACAAGAAGATTAGCAAGTTGGAGAAGAGCCACACAGACATTGAGGACCGTCTGAACAGACTGGAGGGAAGGCTGGAGATCCTAATTGACGGCTTCACTGCCCTGGCTCAGGAGATGAACAAGATGAAACGTGCCAGACACACTTCCCATTCGGTGCAAGAAAAGAGGGCTCTGCCTTCACTCGCCACAGTCCTCGCAGTCCCGTTGTACTCAACACCTCAGCCTCCAGTCAGAATTGTACCTACTGAAACACCATTCAACAGAAGAGCCACAGTGCCAAAAAGCATACCTACCCCAGGCCTGCCCTTGAACAAACCCACTTCTGCTCCTCGGAGAGAGAAAAAAGTCAAATCAGCAGCCACCACTACACCAGTAAAAAACATTACACAGCTCCAATTAGTCACTAGGTCATCCAAAAGTCAAGACTCAACAAGGTCAACGATCAAGATGAAGACCACCCTGATGAAACCTAGGACTACTTCTAAATCTCAAGCTACTGTGAAGCCTGAAACAAAAAGGCCAGAAAGTAGGAGCAGAAGTTCCGCTGTGACAGCTGTTTCACAGCAAAGCAAAACAAAACCAAAGCAAGTTCAAAAAGAAATTGCAATCACTAAATTTCAACTAGAGCCACCATCTCACAAATCAAAGTCTGCAAAGCCTGACCAGGCTAATAAAAAGGATTCTGCATTACCTGTCAAAAACAAGGGACTTAACAAGGTATTAAGATCAGATGCACCAGTTCCAAAGGTTCAGAAGGGTGGTCAGTCTTCAGATGGCCATTCAAAGAAATCCTCAAAGTCACACAAGGGTAAATTTAACCAAAATGAGAAAAAGACGGAGCGCAACACATATAAGGTCTCTCAGAAAACAAAGAGTTCTGCAAACACAGCCACAACCACAACAGCAAAGAAGTCTAATACAACTTTAAAAAGGACAATGACTCCTATTAAAACCAAGACTACTACTGTGAAGAATAAGTCTAACACAACAGTGAGAAGGAAGTCAACTCCCCTTAAAACTAAGGCTACCACTGTGAAGAAAATAACTAAAAATCCCCAGCAGAAAAAGAAGACAAACCGTCATTCTGGTGTTTTGGACCTACTGCGGCTCTTGAAAGGAGATCACACATCTGAAAAGAAGAAAAACAATCAAGAGGGCTCTCTTCATGTTGTCTTGGGAAGGCTGGCCATTCCTATCAAAATTATCCCTGATGACTAGGGAATAATCTTCTGTTTCAATTAGGGCTGGGCAATAAAACAACAGTGATAATTATCGCGATATGATTTTCCTCAGTAACAATATAGCAAATGTACAATAAATGTTTGATTTAATTCATTTGAATCACAAGCGAATTAGTACTTAATTTTTTGATTAAGATATTTATTTTGTCGAGGAAAAATTTAACTCATGCATATTTAAAAAAAAAGATTTTATCATAATTGTTTTGAATGTTCTACTTTTTTTGTTAACTGTTTGGCAAATGTTTGGCATTTTCTGACCATAAAAAAAATGGTTTAAAACCACAATTAACCATCTGGTTTCTTCAATTTCCACTCAATATCAATAATCCACCTTTAAACTTGAAAAGAAATAATGATAACATTTATTGTTATAATTATCTATGAAATTTTTGCCCAGCCCTATTTTCAGTATTGTTTCCCATTGTTTCAATTTCTAGGCTCTTATCCTGATATTTATGTCCGTTACTAAAATCACATCAGTGGAACTTTATGAAGGGAGTGATTTAATGACACTGTGTTAATTTAGAGGGATTGTCAGTGTTCAATCCAATTCTAATGTGGTGTTATGATTTTGATAGTAATGGCTTTTAAGGTGTATTTTATTAGAGTCGGAACTATTGCACAGCATACTGCTATGAAGACATAGCTTAGCATTAGTACCACTTATGTGTATACATTTGTCCATTGTGTTATGCTCAGACTACCTCAAGTATCACCACGAGCACCAACCCTTTTTAGGACATTTTGAAAACCTCATGCCTATCATTCTTGCTTCCTGCATTCACATGGGTATGTCTTCAATGGTGCTTTAAATTATTTGTGTTGGTGTTCTGGAAAAGCCTTTGAGGACAAAGTTACATATTGTTCGCATTTTATGCCTTCTGTGCTGAATGTTTTTACTCAAAGAGCCCTAACATGTACATTTAGGGTATTTTTTTCTCAAATGTCTGAAGAAGATTAGTTAAAATGTTTAATTTCAAGAGAAAGTTCCAGTACATTACACACAAAATTAACAATCTAACATCCTGCTAGTGGCTGTACATGCTGCAATAATAATAATATGCATCAGTATGAAAAGATTGGAAGGGAAGCACAATACTTATTTTGTTTTGCCAGTATAGTTCTGTCGGTCCACCACTTTGGTACAGACTGTTAAATTGCCATTAACTTTGTGACAGACATTTATGGTCGAAAAAATAACTGTTTTGATCGGACTAATGACAGTCCCATCAGCTTCAGCTGTCTGTTTAGTGCTAATTAGCAAATGTTCTATGCTAACATGCTAAATTAATATGGTAATCATGGATGAATTATGCTTGCTCAATATCTGCTCAATGTTAGCATTGTATTTGTGAGAATGTTAGCATGCTAGCATTTAGCTGTAGATTATTTTTAATGCATCAAAAGGATAAAAAGGTCATAGGCTTACCACAAGCAATATAACTTAATTCCCTGTGGACCAAAGATGCTCACAGTAGATTTAATTGAAATCTAGCCTTTTGTTTTGGAAATCTTTTTGTCAAACATATTGTGTCAAATATGTACATAATTTGACACCAGCATTATTCTACCAAAAAGCTCATGGTGTGGCTAAAGTGGAGGGGGTTCATCATCTGTGGAGGATGACATTGTACTGCAATGGTATTTTATTTTTGATATTTCTTATGTACCTGTTGATATTTTTTGCCACTATAAGAAAGGTCATATGTGCCTGAAAACAACTGGAATCATCTTCTGGAGACCATAAGTATTCATAATTATTTTCAAGGCAATCTGGCCAGTAGTTGTTCAGACCAAATCATTTGATGCTGACCCCCCCAATATTTCCACTAGGGACGACAAGGCTTGGTCTGTCACTGAAAAACTGCCAGCATCAGTATTTAGAGAAATGTAAGGAATGCATGTTTGTGAAATTGTTTAGTTTCATCTTAATGTCATGTAACACCACAGTTTGTCATGTTATATTTATCATTAGCTGTATGTCCTTTCTTAATAGCCTTTAGGTATGAACATTTTTAGCATATTCACATGATCTATTTGGATGTATATTTTTCTATATCCCTGTGTATCGAGAATCATCCTTAATTTTAAATCTATAAAACAACACTGACTGGAAGGAAGGAGTTAACCACACTTTAGAAACTACTGTACACCTCAGGAGTTAGTTTGAATAGGGTTTCCCAAAGCAAGTTCATAACATGGAAGTCCTCTTGTTGGCTGTTGAACTGCGGACCTGCCAGAGAACAGGCGAGGTAAGACTGATAGCAGTCGCCTTCACGGATCTCTGAATGGATTAGCCTTTGCTCTGGTGGCAGTGGCATTGTTCGCTTGGGTTGAAGGTGTAATGCTTTGCTATGTCACAGTGACAGAAATAACCTTCCTTTTTAGCAGCTTAGCATCTTCTTCTGCAACTCATTATAGCAACTATCCCCACTGCTTTTTTTCTGAAATGAGTTCTATATTTGGAAATCTTTTAGTTTTTTGGAAATCTGGTGATATTTTTCTGATTCTTTCTGAACGTTTCTTTTCCTGTGCAAGGGTGTTCCTCCATTTCAGCAGCATCACACTTATGAGAGATGGAATCAACATCTGAGACATGTTGAATGTTTTAGCAGCTGCTATGCTTCATCCATCTCCAGTGCAAGCAATATTTCATGATCTTATTGTATTAAATGCAAAAGCGATGTGAATATAAGACTAGTGCTTAGTGTATGTATGTGTACTTACTGAATGGAATAACAGAATTGTTTGTATGTTCCTTGTCTGAATGACTCAGTCCTTTGTTCATAGTTGATGTCTGCCTTGGGTCAAGAAGACTACCCTAAGGACACGATTCATCAAATGTATCATGTTTTGCAAACTTCCCAGCTTCCTGCCTCATTGTTCTTTGGTTTAAAACATGTATCCTCCTTGACTGGAAATATTTACTTAAACACATTGTCTATTTTTATTTCAGATGTGCTGCAGGATACACTGGCAACCCACTGCTTGGACAGAGATGTAATGTTGGCAACAATGAAGTCAATGGTACATGCTGTATTTTAATTCAGTAACATGACAGATATTGTTCTATCTTCTGGTTTGTTTTCATGTTAACAAAAGTTGCAAAGATTCCATTCATGTCATTAATCTGGATTTAATAAAGTGCTTTTAAATAGAGAGCTGGTACGTACTTTAACTATATGCTTTACTTCCCTGTTACAGTTAACTGCTATAACTGTGACCAAAGAGGAAGTGAAGGCTGCAATGGTGGTGTGTGCCGCTGCAAGGTGATCAAACAAAGAGACTTTTTTACACCAACTCTCTGGTTGTTGTTGTCTTTTGTATCCACTTTCCCACTAGAATGGACTGATTGCCTTGTATCTCATTTCCTTGATACTGTGTTGCAGATGAACGTTGAAGGCCCATCTTGCTCTAACTGTAAGTCTGGAACCTTCCATCTCAGCCCGGAAAACAAAGATGGCTGCTTGTCCTGTTTCTGTATGGGCGTCACTCAGCAGTGCTCCAGTTCTACTTACTACAGAGATCTGGTAAGGCCTTCACGTCGTATATGACAGTGACACAGCAGCAGTGCAATAGTATATGCTTCGAGAAGAAACCATTTAAACATCTGAACAACCAAACCAAATGTACAGTTGCACTGGATAAAGCAGCTATGCAGGAGCAAAAATCATATCAGCAACTGAGTTAAACATTTATTTCAAACAGAAAAGATGTGTGTGGTCTAAATTCAGGGAAGTCTAAATTTGTTCTCATCACACCAGTGGTTCCAAGCCAGTGAGATCACATCCATCAGTACTGTTTGCCAGAGATTGACTGATATCTCCCTGCTTTCTTTGGTTTTACCTTTTTTATTCTCTTTTCCCAAGCTCCAGTGATGCATAAGCACCCTATTGTTGTTTGTCACGATCAAAACTGCTGCGTAGAGTTAGCAGTAATTTTTATCACTTTATTATTTACATTCTTGTTTTTTTACTGCATCTTCTGCTTGATTGTATTTCCAAATGTGCTCTTGCAGGTGTCCTCAGTCTTTTCTCCAGGAAACTTTCAGGGATTCGCTCTGGTCAACCGTCAGCGCACCAATCGCATCTCCACAGGTTTCACTGTTGAGATTTCCACTGAAGGCACTCAGCTGTCCTACAGCAACTTTGACTACCTGGGACAAGAGCCTCATTACTGGCAGCTTCCAGGGGTCTACCAGGGAGACAAGGTCAGTATCAAAGAGCACATATAGCGGCTAATTCTGTAGAAGTAGCCCAAACAAGACCATGAACCCCTTAATACTGTATATAAGGGGCAGCGATCATCAGAAACTTGCAGACTGCTGCTATCCTATCGCTGTGTCCGTTTTGCTGCTTTGTCTTATTTCAAACCTTAGCCACTCTTTCTTTTCAAGCAGACTGCCTTTTCAGTCCATTGTTCAGCCTTCTTTGCCTCCATCGCTACATTTTGTTTCATCTCCTTAAATCTGTGTATTCACAGGGTAAAATAATGTGCACAAATTTAATGGCCCCAGTGCTCACTTACATAACATAGCTCTCCGTGTTTTTGTGTTTGCCCCTTGCACTCTCTATAGAAAGATTCTTTCTTTGCTCGCGTGAAACGAGCAGAGCAGGTACAGTAATGTCAGTCAGTGGTTGTCATCGTGACTTTAGTTTGAAGTACAGTGTTGTCTGGCATGTGAAATAACTGTTGATGTGGTATTGTGTGAAACACTGAATGCCATACATTGTACTTTTTATGTGGTGCATATTCATACATTATGGATACACATTATGTTTTATGGTTTTAATAATTTCTTGATGTTTACTGCATATTAGAAGCATGGTATTTTTCAGCAGTGTTTGCAGCTTGCAGCTGAAGGTGGCCACTAGGGCGTCTAGATTTGGCCACGCGTATTGCACACAGAAATTGCTTTCTGCTCCGCCTCACATGAGCCATGTAAATGGATTGATCATTAATGGTCCATTAAAGAGCTTCATACAGTTTAACTTTCTTAAATAACACTGCCATAACACTCCCAAATACCATCAGCTCACTGATAAGGAAAGTGATCAAAGAGCTTGCTTTTTCCACATCAATAGAGTGACTTGCACTTACCAGAGGAGCAACTAAGGAAGGATGCTTCCATCTGGAACCTAATGGCCTCTGAACGTAAAGACACCCACAGATCCAAAAGAGCTAGCCAGGTATTTTGTGTGAACAGCACTGTAGTATGTTGTTGTGAAGGCAGCACTCGCACATCTAATGAGAATAATTAATGCACAGTGTTTCTGTTGTTATAAGCTAAAACAGTGAGAGTTTGTGGACATCTATGGAAATAGATCCCCTCAGTGTATACATGTAGCAGCATGGAGAATCACCTCAGTTTGATGAAGGGTCTCCGAGCAGGAGCATGTCGTCAAACTCTGCGTGAGCATTTGCATGTGTGTGAATCACAAAGAGTTGGCATAGTTGCAAGGAAGTTTCTACAGTGCAAGAATTTGTTGATGCTGTTGGGAGTGAAAACAAACAACCAGAGCCTTGTTGTGCAGCACATCGAAGCATCATAGACTAAAAAGCATGACTTAGCATGTTCACCTTCTTACAGTGATGTACATCAGTGTACATCATGGAAGAACTAAATTCTGAACCCCGCCCCTATCACTTTGACTCTTCCCATGGTTATGTATCTTCTCTATCTCTGGTACCCCACTTTTTGCCTCCCCAGGGTAATATCAGACAGCTGGATGATGAAGTCTGGGCACTCTTCTCTAACTTCTCCAATGGACAAGCTGGTTCACCTCGATTCGTTCCCTCCTCTAAATCCTCCTCCTCATTCTCTTCCTCTTCTTCTTCTCTGGTCCCAACATCTTCCTCCTCTCGATGGTCTTTACGTAATCTGAGCCCTCCGTCTCCTCCGTCTGGTATCACCTCTTCTGTTAAACCAACCAGACCCCAACACTATTCCCCAGGCCGTGCTCCTCGTCTGCAGGTACACTCAGTCAGAGTTTGCGAGAGGTTTACGAGCCTTTTTGTTTCTTGGCCATATTGGTGACTCCTTGTATTTCCTCTTGGGGGCTGGCCCTGCTGTGGATCAACAGAGCAAGAACACAGTGAGCAAGACTTCTGCTAGTGCTTCTGGGGACAGCAAGGTAGACAGTGGCATGACTGACTGGATTACTTCATGTCTCATAGGACACTGTAATGCTGTAAGTGTACTCAATTTGTCCAGCGTAGTTAATGTTTAGTTCAGAAACTCACAACAGCACATAACAGATTACAATTATGATCTACTAAAGCAATGCAGAATGTATTTAGTTTAAAGTTACCAAAGAATAGCTAATTCACAGAATCCCAGTGCTTGACTGGGTGGTATTTTCCATTGTTAAGCAAATAGCTCCCACTCAGTGCTGTCACTGTAATTGTCCACTTGAGAGAAACAGTGGTTTTACAATGGTCTTTCATTATACTGTTGTCTGGTTTAAAACAGCCTCTTATTGAAGCATGTCTTAAGCTGTCATTTTCACATTATTGACAGTGGAAGTTGGTGTTTTAGTTGTCAGACAAGGCACAATGCGACTTCCATGCTGTTATCCAACTGTCAGTGGGGTCTTTAATAGCACTCTTACTAGAAAACATGCACTTAAAAGAGTTTAGCTGTATGTCTCACATTTGTCTTGGGATTCTTGTAGGGCTTTGCTTTTCGACATGCTTGCCTGCTTGTACTGCTTCTCTGCCTTCTTATGATTTTAGTCTTGTTGCCTCTCTCTCCATCTGTGGCTTATTCTCCTTCCTCCTCTGCCTCTCAGTATGCTCTGGTCTACAAAGGTTTCAGCTTGCACCAGGATGATCTGCTCTACTGGCAGCTCCCAGCGCAGTTCAAAGGGGATAAGGTAACAGTGAAAACATTGGGGGGACGCCCCCTCCCTACCTCGGGTCAACCCTTCGAGGTCACAGAAAATACAGCACCTTTAGTATGCCTCAGCCTTCTCACTGCCCTTCAGCCCTCATCCTCATACTCCCTTCTACCCAGTCCCTCAGATGTCCACACTCCCTATGCCCATTAACTTTGTCCCAGCCATCCCTCCAAGTGACCACTTGTAAGAGAGACTTGTGCCATGTACCATGACAAGTATATTTTTTTGTTTATAATCAACACACACTCCATCTGTTACATACAATTAGAAAACTAGAAATATTCCATACTACTCTTTACCTAATTTAATTCAAGAAGGGCTCAAAATACAAACGGCAAAAGTCATATCTTCTTCTATAGAAGGGACTCAAAAGAGAATAATAAAGAAAAAGAATGGTCAAAATTTAAGCAGCAGAGGCCAAGATATCCTGACTTTTAGTCTATCATGGGCCTCCAAAAACCTTGAATCCTACAATTCCAAAAATGCAGGTAGATAGCATATTTTATTAGAACCCCCCTACATTCTAAATTCACCATTGTTTCAACCCACACCCCCAGTTTTTCTGTTAAAGACTTTAAGCTTTAACCCAAGATCGATCAGATAACCCAGATGACAACTATGACATCATCAGGGTTATTTAGGAAGCTCCATCCCAGAGCTATAGAAGACATTATATTAACTGTTTTCACAGTAAACAAACTAAATCCTGCTAACATGGTACCTCTCAAATGTCCCAAAAATCTTTTTCCTTTGATCCTTTACAAACTTCTAGTGCATCGGATTTGATGTAACTGCACACACTGTGCAGCTCTAAGTAGCCATCTGGCATTCATTTTTGCAGCACTGTTTGACCTAGCAAAAGATCTAAAGCTTCTTCCTTACTAATCCTGTTTTAGGTGGGTTCTTATGGTGGTAAGCTTAAATACACCATCTCCTATGTGGCTGGTCCAAGAGGAACGCTACTTGATGATGGTGACATCCAGATTATTGTGAGTATGCTGTCATGCTGATTCAATGTTTGCTCCCATGGTTACATGCATTTGTAGCATTTACTCACCTGTCAGTGTTGTTCCTGTAGGGTAACGACATCACTTTGGTAGCCCGTCAGCCCTGGCAGAGGAGGCAGCAGGGCAGCAGAGAGACTCACCAGTTTGAGGTTGTCTTCAAAGAGGTGAGTGGCTCATAACAGCACAGCTGTTACACGTTGAACAGAAAGTGTATCTGCAAGCATCTGGGCTGTTGAAGTGACCTTTGTGACTGAACCTGACCTCTCCTTCTGGAGAAGGGAAAGCAAAAAGGCAATTTTCCTAAATAAATGATCACATTATTCATTATTATTTATCAAAATATAATTTTAGTTCAAATTAAAATATACTAAATTGAACAATAAGCTTTCGTTCTGTTTCACAGGAAAACTGGCGTCGCCCTGATGGCATGCCAGCCACCCGAGAGCACCTGATGATGGTTTTGGCTGATCTGGATGACATCCTGATTCGAGCATCCTTCTCCACTGAGATGCGGTCCTCCAGCATCTTTGATATCAGCATGGAAGTTGCAGTGCCTAACTACAGCGGCTTGGCACAGGCCTTTGAGGTGGAGCAGTGCCGCTGCCCACCTGGATACCAGGGACTCTCTTGCCAGGTAATTATTCAGTCTTTTTGAATTTATCAGAATGTTTCTGCATTGTTGACTTCATTGTGTAAATCACATGCCTCTTTAAGGACTGTGCACCTGGATATACTCGCACTGGAGGAGGTTTATATCTTGGCCACTGTGAGCTCTGTGAATGCAATGGCCACTCTGACTCCTGCCACCCTGAGACTGGCATCTGCACGGTATGAAGCACTAGAATAGTGTACTGATACTGGTCTTGTTGTGGCTAGATTATAGCACCCTGACAAGATTGACAGATCTATAAACACGATATGTTTCTCTTTCCAGAGCTGCCTGCATAACACGCAGGGTGAGCTGTGTGAGCAGTGTGCGCCTGGCTTCTTCGGTGACCCCACTGTTGGCACTCCAGAGGACTGCCAGCCCTGCGCCTGCCCTCACACTGACCCAGACAACCAGTGAGTACTGGCACAGATACCAAGACATCACATTCCACTTCCTTTTATAGTTCAGACAACGTTTTTGTTATCAACCCGTTTCTCACCAACTAGCATGAAATATTTTATATTCACATTCCTACTGAAATAATCTGATTTTGTATCCTCTCGTACTTTATTTTTACAAATCAGGATTTTGTTGCCTAGCGCTGGTAAAAACCTACAGTATGTTGAAGAAATAGTGAGGACATTTTTCAGTAAAATGAGACCGTTTTACTGAAAAATGTTCCTGTACTACAACTTAGCTTCTTTTCTGTGTTTGTAACTCTTGTACCAGGTTCTCCCCCACCTGTGAGAGCCTTGGAAATGGAGGCTACCAGTGCACTGCATGTCAGCCTGGGTACACTGGCCAGTACTGTGA
Source organism: Micropterus dolomieu (assembly GCF_021292245.1). Classification (NCBI taxonomy): domain Eukaryota; kingdom Metazoa; phylum Chordata; class Actinopteri; order Centrarchiformes; family Centrarchidae; genus Micropterus; species Micropterus dolomieu. The sequence continues at coordinate 7,294,970 of NC_060157.1, forward strand.
ACGGTAAGATAACCCGAAGCATTCTCTTGATGTGAATCGAAACAGTTACTGAAATTATTTGAACTAGTTAATTTTGATAAATTCCCCATGCTGTAACAGTAGTGCAATTTTTAATCAAAACTTGAGTTGGATAAAACATTGTCAATGACTTGTTATTATGTCTGTTTCTACCATAATCAGCTGTGCTCCTGGGTATGTTGGCAACCCACAAGAGAGAGAGAAGTGTCGTCCAGACGATGGTAAGGCTACGATTTGTTTTAGTAGAAATTTGACTAAACAGAAACAAGAATTATGGCTTACTCCCTGATGTTGCTTTGTGAAATACCACTCTGATGCTCTGAAGAAAATATTCCTGATGAGTTTGTTATGACCTTTGGACTTTGCAGCCGCAGCCTCCCTGGTGGTGAAGGTTTATCCAGAGAGAGTCCAGGCATCCCAGGGTGGCCATGTCACTCTCCACTGTCAGGTGTCTGGCTCTTCTGTACACTATTTCCACTGGTCCAGAGAGGATGGACGGCCCATCTCCAGCAGCGCTGACAGACGCAGACAAGGTACATCACACACTTCAACCAACATGGCCACAACTAGTGTGGGATGGGTAGACATGATCATATCCTGTAGACCTGAGAAATCCTCAAATTGTTACTCAAGTATTATTTTTACATACATTTTAAAATGTTCTGATTTAACTGAATACACAAACTGCATATAATTGATAGACACAAAGGACATGTTATGTGTGAATACATGTTGTGTGTGTGTGCAGGAGCAGAGCTTTATTTCCCCAATGTCCAGCCAAGTGATTCTGGCGTCTATGTGTGTACCTGTCACGACCAGCGCAGCACCAACAGGAGCCGTGCTGAAATTGTTGTCACAAGTGTGTATGGTCTCACTGACTCTTTACACTTACATTCCACATCTACCTTCATCAATCAAGAAAATGCTATTGAGAATGACAGAAAGTACAAAGATGTTTTACCAGTGTTAGGTAGCATTAGATTTTTACAGGCTCTCCTATACATGTTGATTTGCTGCTTTTATTTTGTAATTTGCAATACTCAAGCTCTATTTATAAACAATTAATCAGTATAAACTAATTCTTTCTCTCCATTTCACCAGGTGTCCCATCCAAAGCTATTGAGGTGACAGTTGAGGAGCCCAAAGCCCAGACTGTCAGGGTGGGGTCTACTGTCAACTTCATCTGTACTGCAAAGAGCAAGGTAACAATGATCGATGATCATTATTATTTTAATTTATAATATTTTAATGACAAATATTTGTACATTTAAAGGAATAGTTCAACATCTTGCAGAAAGTTAAAACACTCCCATATCTGTCCATTAGATATAAAACTGGAGCCAGAGGCTGGTTAGCTTAGCTTTAGCATAGAGACTGGGAAACAATGGGAAACAGCTAGCCTGGATCTGTTCAAAGTAAAAAAAATTATCCACCTAGCAGCACCAATTAAAACTCACCTCTGGTCACCTGGCTGGTCCTGCACATATACCCCTCTAAAACCACATAGTGTTGTTTTAACACTTAGATCTTTGTAAAGATTAAACAAACAAGATATAATTGGTGAGGTTTAGAGGTGGTGGTAGGTATTTTCTTGTTTTTGAATAGAGCCAGGCTAGCTAGTTTCTAGTCTTTATGCTAAGCTAAGCTAATCATCTGCTGGCTCTATCTTCATATTTAGCATACAGATATGATGATATTGATATTCTCATTTAACTCTCATTAAGAAAGCAAATGAGCGTATGTCCCAAAACTATTACTTAACATTTAAAATGTTTTGCTAAAACTATGTGCTCTTAAAATATTTTACATAATAAAGTCTACCTTGTTTGCGATTGCATGCATTTTGTGATTTGTGTGTGTCTTTATCTGCTCACCCCTCCACAGTCACCAGCCTACACCCTGGTGTGGACCCGGATGGGTAACGGGAAGCTGCCCAACCGGGCCATGGACTTCAACGGCATCCTGACGATTCAGAATGTTCAGCCCGAGGATGCAGGCGTCTACGTTTGCACGGGCTCCAACATGTTTGCCATGGACGAGGGCAATGCCATCCTCTATGTGCCAGGTTTGTGATCCTAGGCACCGCATTCCATTACCCATCACCCATCACCCCCCGCTCACCCTACCAGCTCTGGCTCCTGTATTTTCCTTCCCCCTAAACTTGAGTCCCCCTTCAGCTTGCAGTGGTGCATGCTTCTCTGTTTTACTGCATCTGTCATTATGCAATGTAAACACTCAGCTCTGCTTTAACAGCATAACAAGCTTGCAGTTCTAACTCCCAATGCTTTTGCCTTTTGTTCTCAGATACCAAAATATAAGCCAATCCCGCTCTTCTTACTGCCTTTTTTTAACTCACTGTCTTGTATGTCTCTGATCAGTGTTTTTTCCTGGACTTTATATGAAGAAATACAGCTTGTGGGTTTGGTTAAAACTAAAACTGTAGGGTACAAATTTTCCAGAAAACACATGGGGCCAAATATACAGCTTTACATTTAACTAATGGGCACTCAGACTCCTGACACATCCACTTCATTGGGCCAAATGAGAGCTCTTTCACATTAGTGATTTGTGGGTAAAGCTTTCCGCCAACAATCTTTTTCTTTCCTCTTGTTTATGTATTTTTTCACATGGTTGAATTAATCGGTGGTGGTTTGGTTGCTTCTTGATCACTGGTAGAGTCGCTGGTTTCTGCTGTTAGAGGTTTCACTAGCAGGGTGCTGGATTCTGGTGTCTTTAACTTTCGGCTCCTCGGGCCCCTCCTGCCTGAGCTGAAGTGTATAATGATGAGGAGGAATGTGGATGCCACGATTGGTGCTAAGTGACCCTGAGACTGACATTCAAAGATGACTTGATATCTGGAAGAGAGGAGATAGGAAGAACCCCACTATCCCTGATTTTTTTTTTTTGTCACACCGTTTTCCTTCTTGAAAATACTGTCTGATGCATTACTCTCCTGATCATCCTGATCATGAATGTCACTGAACACAATGCTGCAATTAGCTATGCAGTTAGTTAAACCTGTGGTTTAATTCACTTTCTAAATGTGCTGTTACACTACTGTAATACTGCTGTAATGTCACTCCTTCAGTGTCTGCAAAAGTCGGTCCTGTATCGATTGTTACTTGTTAGATTTAGTTTGTAAAATATTCTAATCTGACTGCGAAATGCATAAGAAAAAGGGGGAAAACTTTTATCCTAATTTTGTCAAACTACAGTTGTATATTGTGGTCTTCTTATTTACATCCTGTCAATGATGTTGGCACATTTTCTTTTTTGATTGACTGAAATATGTTATCTTGAAATGTTTCCATGAAATTCATTGTATCAAAAATGTTAGAAATGGGAATTGGCCATGTGAATGCAGTTACCTTGCATGATGTGTGTTTACATGTAGGTATTTCAAGTGTTTTTATAAGAACATATTTTTATATATCTCTACGAACATCTTACACTTCAACAATCGCAGGTCACATGTAAACCTTTTTCTTTTTAAACCTTTTTAAATTTGTTCATTCATCACTCAAAGGCTATCTGCAAATATATCCAAAGGTGCTTCTGTAAAGATTTTACACTTACTGATTTTTTAGCATTTTTTTAAACAATACTTAACTGATGTAATGTACACATGTCACATTGTAATGTATTTATCTTAACTGTGAAAATACTTTGTGAAAAAAAGAAATTTGATTAAAATAATGACAATTGATTGAAGTGATTTGCTAATTCATGGATGGAGCTCATGTACATATGATTTTGATCAGTTCAGGATAACCACAAGCTGTATGTCAGCTTTTTAACAGCTGAAATGAAACTAATGTTTTAATGTTTAAAACCTCTTATCGCTACTAACCTGCATGTCTTGTGTGGCTACTCTGCATAACTTCATATCTCCTCCTGCTGCACAATCCTCATAGTCATGAACATTAAGTGTATGTGTGTTTTGTGTATTTTGATTTTGCATTCACAGCACAAGACGCATTTTGGTGCATTGTTGTTTTTGGTTTTTGGTTGTTGTAGAGTGTGAGATAAGTGTGATCTTTAAATAATCAGCCATTCCAACCAACAAACTTAATTTAAAAGTTTTATTCATTTTCTCAATAAATATTTATCAGGTAAGTGTGAAAATTGAATGCACATAACTATGAATTACATGGCACCAACCATAAAAAAAATTATGACCAAAGTAGGAAAATAATCATTTGCTAAAATGCTCTTGATGTTATGTTGGTGCCAGTTTAATTCAAGTTAATGATTTTTTTTAGCGTGTTTCTAACGTGTGTGCTGCTTTTTGGAGTTAATTGGACAAAACCACGATGGCCCACATTTGGAAACAGATAAGTGACTTCTGGGAGATGGGAGGTTAAACCGCTGTTACCCTGAAACCTGACCTCTCAGTTTACATGTCCCATCCCCCTTCCCTCCCTCCCTCCCTCCCTCCCTCCCTCCCTCCCTTCCTTCCACAACTCCAGAGGCCTCACAGACTCAGATGTTTTACACAGCCTATGAAATGTTTGAAGGACACAGAAAGCGTAAGTCCGCATGGGCATGGTTTTCTCTCTGCTGGGCTCCCTGGAGGGACCCACCTCTACCTCTCTATGTCATGCATGCACTCATCTTCTACAGCATGGATATACTGGTGGCCTGATAACGCCCATGTACAATCAACCAAGCAGCAGTTGCAGAAGCTCTCTACACTCTCTCACACATGACGGCCCAGAGCATCTGTGCTGTCTTACATGCTGTTTGTAAGCGCCTATAGTTGAATTTAGATCTAGAGATGGATATTTGCTTTCAGTACTGTATATCTAAGTTATCAAGTTACTGCCCATGCTTGGATTTTACATGAGCATTACTGGCTCCTACCTGGCATTTTGGGTTCATTGGGGTCCATCACTGCAGGAAAAAGTGCATGTTCATTCTTACGGGCAACTCCTCATGAATGTTGAGTCAAGTTTACATCTTTAAAAAAAGATCATGGTCAGTGTTGTACAGTAACTATAGGCCTTGCTAAACCCATTACATTACTTAAGAGAACTGGTAATAACTGGGATAATGTTGGAAAATATCCCTTTAAACTGCAAAACAAACATAACAAAGCCTTTTATTTCATGAATTTTAATTTGATGATATAAAAAAATTCTATATAACACTATAAAAAATGACTTTATGTTAATGAGATTACATTATCCAGCAACTCGTTGTATTTTATAAACAGGTTTAATTGCTCTTTTACCCTTGAAAAGGGACATTTTATTACATCTTCCCAAATGATTTAGTCTATTACATTATCAGGAGCTGGATGCTTACTTATATTTTCTGGGTGACAGCATCTCCACATTCAGAGACAAGAGATGTCCCTTCTTCTTTCTCTTGGCACTTTGCTCTTTCCGTTTTCTCCTCTGGAAACATGCTATTCTGGGAAATAGCTGTCATCTGGGCTTCAAACATCATACTGTGCTTAATACATCCCATCACAACATTATTACATCATAGCTGAATGTGGGTAGCAGACTTGTGTCCAATGTGAGAGGCCTAGTTTCAATGCGTCAGACAGGTAGAAATATACTTCAAATAATAAACAAACACAGTTTTAGCGACATTAATAGATAAAAGTCAGACTATATTGCAGTATGTCATTAGGAATTTAGATTCCATACATCCAAAGTATAAGAAAACATATTTTCCTTCTTTACCTCTTGTGGTGTCTAGCCATGAAGATAGTTCTATCTTTCCAGTTTTAGAGATATCTGTCTTGCTGCCTTGTAGATATCAATGCGCCCAGAGGATGAATCAAATTATTTTGGCAATCCAGACTTTTCATTTAGCGCCACTAGCAGGTCAGAGTTTTCACTTTGTGTGAAATATTTCATCCTCTCCCATGACTGATATCTTGGCACACATTTTTTGACAATTAGGGTCCCCAGAGAATGAACCCTAATTACTTTGGTGATCCCCCATCTTTTTCTCTAGCGCCATCATTAGGTCAGTTTTTTTTTTTGACAATGCAAAACTAATGACGTCCCCATCAGCCTCAGCTGTACTTTGTGTTTAGTGCTAATTAGTAAATTAGCTCAAAGTTGTTCCTGTGCAGTATAGCCTCACAGAGCAGCCAGTCTCCCCCATAACAGACTTTACAAAACTCAATGTATCCATCTTAGATGTTACTTGTGCTACGTGTGTTCAGTGTCATGTCTGCCCCATGTCCCACAAAGGACATCTCTTTGCCATGGGTATTGGTGTCACTACAGTTAGAGGGTATAAACTCTGCCCAGTCCCAAAGGTTTTTAGCCTGCTTGCATGGCCTCCTACTCCTCCCTCCCTACTGAAAGAGGCCTTTCCCTTGCTCTGTCACCCTGGGATCATATGGGATTGAAAATGAAGTCTAGCACCCTGCCAAACTGGCGCAGACAGCAAAATCCCCAAAGGCCATGCCAAGGCCTGCCTGCCACATCTCATCTGTTCCGTCTACTCTAAGGATCTAGACTGCCAAAGGTGAGGGTAGGGGCACGAGCAGAGGCAGAGGCCATCATTCTCTCTCAGTCTGATAAATTCATGTAATCAAAAGCATTTCCACAGCTATATGACAATATAATATCAGTATAATGCCCAAGCAGTTATCGTCCTGACCAGGTTTCATATTCCACTTCACTGCCGCACCAATAGACCAGTTTGCATTATCACACTTTATTTCTCCACACGCCTGTGAGAAGTCTCACTCTGCGTTTTGAGCTGTGTCTGACTGGTGTGTCTCCTTCTGTAGCTGCAGAGGGGGCCCAGCCTGTGGCCACCATCACTCCCTCAGTGCTGAATGTCCAGCAGGGCCAGCGGGCAGAGTTTCGCTGCACAGTGACTGGGAACCCAACTCCTGCCATTGAATGGATTGGTATGACCAGTTAGAACTCCACTTTTGTAGTGCTGTTGAGTTATATTCATAGTAATTTGAGTTCAAAGGCCATTCTTTGTTGTATGATCCTGAGAAATTCAGTCCAGTACAAAATCGCACCAGGTTGTTCACCCTGCAGCCTTCAGTGACAGGGTGTAACTGTATGATTGTTACAGGACGTCCGGGGAACAGAATGAGTCCCAGAGCTGTGATACGAGGTGGCATACTGACCATCACAGCAGTGGACCCAGCTGATGAGGGAGAATACACCTGCAAGGCCCTGAACACTCATGGGGAGCACACAGCGCGGGTTTCCCTCTTTGTCCAAAGTATGCTTTGTTTTTATGTGTGTATGAATGTGTATTACATTGTGGGGGCTTGCCTCTCTTTTGATGACAAAATGCAAGACCCACAATGTAAATCATTAGATTTTATGGTTAGGACTTGTTTAAGATTAGGGTTAGGTTAAGATTAGGATAATGATTGTGGTTAGGCCTGTATTGATTATGGTTAAGGTTAGGTAGGTTGGGTTACTTCTCCAGGGAGTTCCTGTGTGCAATGTCCCTTAAATTTATGGAAACAAGTGTATTTTTGGACCTCACATATAAGTTGAAAACACAGCAGTTTACATTTTTCTAAAAACAAGGGAAAATATTATTTTAAACCACTAGCTTGAAACAACAGAAGTATCTCTCACAATTTTTTTAATCTGTATAGATATCAGATAGGTCAAATGCTATATTTAGCTCATCATCCTTTTGCTTTAAAGCGAGACTGTGCACCTTTTGAAAATATAAATAGCATAAACCGATCACAAAAGAGTTTAGTTCATAAGCAATAACGTACACTCTTGCTCAAGTAGATAAACTGAGGGGTTTTGGTGCAACATTGTTACCTGGTCTGAGATAGAAGCTGACATGTTTACGGGAATCCTGTTGGTCAATTACAATATTCTTCATGAATGAAATCCACTCCTATGTCAGCCTCTAGTGGGATATGACTAGTAGCTTATGGTGGCTAATGTTAGCTAATGTTAGCAAACTAAGAGATATTGCTGTGTAAATGACATTGCTGAGCCTTTTAATTGACTCTGTTCTGTTAATAGATTAACTTTTCACTGACTTTATCACAAAGGAAAAACAATAAGTAAACGTAACAAAAGTAAACAACTGAACTGATGAAAAATTAACTGTCAAGCTCAAGAAGTAGGGGTGGGTATATTTTATGTTTTTTCACAATGCATTTTATTTGGTCAGAGTCTAACCCAAGTGGCCTAGGCACCCTGCCCCAAGTCCAAGTCAGTCCCCAAAATATCCATGAAGTCCATGAAGGCGACACCTTGAGGTTGTACTGCCGAGCATCAGGAACGCCCACCCCGAAGCTCACCTGGCTGAAAAACGGAGGACAAATCCCTCAACAGGTGAGACACCTGCTGTCTCTGTGGCTGAATGATGGCTATAACATGCATCAATTAAAACTGGAACTCTATTTACATTCTGCTGTGGTATATCTCTATCTCACACTTCAAGGTGTGTCCCGTGCCGATGGTATTTCATCATACTGTGTCAGTTTTTATGACTGTTTCAGCATTTTGACCATTTACCTATTTTTCCCTCCCTTCTGTTTGTCTCCTCCCCCCCTGTTTTTTTTTTGATCCCACCCTGTTCTGACGTTTGCTCAGGCCATTCCCTCTCACGGTTTCCATCAGTTTAAAAGCAACAGTCTCGATGTGTTACAGAGACGTATTGAGGAGCTGCAGGTCTGTCCATCTGTCCGCTGTCTGTCTGTCCTGTCTCATAGTTCACATCAATTGTCCTCTACTGACCTCGTCTTCACACATTGTCGACTAAGTGCATGATCAAACATGTCCTTAATTCACACCTTGTAAACCCCGTTAATTTACCACAGCTGCTCACTAAGTCCCTTTAGACCTGATGCCAAATACATTAAAACCTACTAGCTGGATCTTGTTGACGTCTTAGTGTACTTGCATGCAGTACATGTTTTTATGTTGCGTTTTATTATTAAAGTGTTCCATAGTCTTTTGTTTTGTACCGTCCACATCATACCATCTCTGACGTGTTTGGGCTCTCAGCACCCAGTTGACCCTCATCATTCCATTCAGTGTATTAACAGGACTAAGTATACAGTAGGTACTGTAGGTATTTCAGACATATTTTGCTCCATGCCAGGCGTAGCCCGCTGCCCCCCTACCCATAGGGGTATTGTGTTAGTCTGGTTTCTGCACAGCCCTCCTCAGCTTGGTGAGGGCTCCGGGGCCTGTTTAGTTCTGCCTCAGAGAGCCACTGCGTTGTGTCAGCCTTTCCCAGGGGGAGCTAGGCTCTGCCGTGCGACCACGCAGAAATTCTGTATGCTCTAGCAAACGGCTTGCTTTGAAAACTCGTCAATGGGTTCAGACACTCATTGAGCCAGGGCCCGCCTCAGCCACTGCTCGGTTTAGCCTCCCTCACGGTTGAATGGGCCGGAGCTAAGCAGCTTTGTCCATGGATGCCCCAACAACCCCCGGATACAGTAATCTCCCCCAGTAGACCCTCCCTCTTGATTCCCCTCCCCTTTGAGGTGTTTCCAAACTTTATAAAAGCTCATTTTCAGCCTTACTGGGTCTCTGACCGCTATGTGGAGTAGTGTACAAACAAGTCAAGTTGTTGCTCATGAGTCAAAAAGCCATGAGAGTGCTTTAATATGAGTGTTGAAACGGATGCAGGGTTTTGGTTCCTACTCCATATTTGCTCTGAGATATTTGATGGTGGATATTTTGACTTCAGTGGCATGGGCTAGTGATTATTCCCAGATTTTACAATACAGAACTGCTTTGTAATGCTTATTGAGTAACCTCTGGCTCAAATCAATGTGTCACAAACTGTCAATTCTAACTCTCCTAATGTTTTCATCATAAACCATTCATTTCTTTTAGAATAAAGATACTAGTGTAGTAAATTATCACTGGTCATGATATATTAACAAATTATAACTTAACCAATCATTGTAGAAATATTGGCACTGCTTTTTATGCAGTTTGTGTCATAGAAATCATCAGTCAAAAAGACTGAAGTGTAGCAATAACAGCTCTTGTCTTGTTGATCTACGCTGTAGTGCTTTTGTGTCGCTATTAGCTAGTAATGTCATCATGTCAGCAATGTTATATTTGTGTTGTTTCAAGGGACAAGATACAGGTGAGTGATGTGCTTTGTCTTTATTATATGAGGTATGTGTGTTTTTATGGTGTAAATATTAGTAAAAGCATATTTCTGTGTTGTAAAGTGCTGTATATTATGGCAGCCATAAGCCAGTGTAATTAGTGTCTAATCTGGTCACTTATTGGTTTGTCCTCTCCAGGCCCGCATGGAACGCACTGACATCGGTACTCTGCTCATCCCCAACATCAAGATATCCGACTCAGGCACTTACATGTGTGTTGGTAGCAACAGCATTGGCTCAAATAGTGCTCCCATTAAAGTCACTGTGCTTAAAGGTGAGATTTCATGGTAGTCAAATAGAATCAGCCCACCTCAAAAGTTTGTTGGTGATTGATTCAGAGGTTGCAATATTATGTTTAATTTAGTTGTGTAGTTTTAAAAAAAAAAAGAAGTTTTTTGGATAATTTCTTTTCTGGAGGATGTACTGACATGGGAACATTCCGTGTGTAGTCACACTGAATTAAAGAAAAATTCACAAGATAAATAAAACAAGATATTAATAATCATAATAGTTGCCAAAATCCGACTTGAGCATACAAACACGTGCAAGTGCGGTTATATAAGTGTACCCCCTTTACAATGGATAAGAAATATATAAAGTGTTAGTCCTTTCCTGGACAAGTTCGGCACAATAATAACAAAGGTTATATTGAAGTAAAATTTTTTTCCCCATCCAAAAACTCATAACCTTCCCCCTCTACCCTTCATGATATCCACCAATAACCCACCTTCCCTCTATGCACAATTTCCCCCCAAGGTTACCCAGCATCCGGGATACACAGTATCACACAAAAGTAGCTTCATAGTAGTCGTGTCAGTCAATGTAATTTTCAAAATAGTACAAAACAAAAAATTATCCCTTGCGTCAGCCATGATAAACTTTATAATACATCCAAAATAAAATAAAGAATCAGTACTTCCTGTAAGGTAACACGACTCTAGATGTCAGCGAAAATCTGGACAACATGAAAGGTCAAACAGGAAAAAATGATGTGGTGCTTTTGTTTGTGTTTGTGCAGCGGACCATAGCTCTTCCGTGGTCAGCATCCAGCCATCTATAGCTAATATTGTAGAAGGCCAGAGTCTGGAGCTCAACTGTTTTGCTCATGGAAATCCTCCTCCCAAAGTCACCTGGACGAGAGCCAGCGGACACCTCTCCTCTAACCATCAGGTAATCACATGAAGATGCAAAAATGGAAAATGTACATATTTATATGTGCATCATTGGGCCCCCATTTGATTAGACATGCTGGTAAAGATAATAGATTACTAAATCTTTGAATGTGATTTGACAGAAAAATCACTTAGGAAAGCTAATTCTTAAAATCCACTTTTGTAGGGAATGTATGCATTTGCCAACATTTTCATATCATGTTTGTATTAATTTCAGAATATTATTTCTATGTAGTATTATTTGCCAGTAGTAGCAGTAGAGATGGTAGTATAGTAGTATCAAGTATCAGAAGTAAAATGTATCAGAAGTAAAATGACGAGTTTTCTTGTAACTGACGTGACTACTTTCCTTGTCTGCTGTGTGCAGGTTCTGGGCAGTCAGCTGCGGATCCTGTCAGCCACTCCAGAGGATTCAGGGGAGTATATCTGTCAGGTGCAGGGCAACCATGGAAACCAAGGATCCCATGTCCACCACGCCTCTGTCTCTGTGTCTGTCACTTCATCCTCTTCACGTAAGTTAGGCAACACTTTAGGTCTCATACACGGTGGAATATTAACTGTCTTGTTTCACAGACAGATAAAAAAATATTTTGTATAAATAATAACAAAGAGCCCATTTTGATATTTTCAAATGTTCCTGCTGTACTTAACTGTGCTTGATGTCTGTCTGATGAGCCTCGATAGTCAATACTTCCTCACCAAGGAAATTACAGTTGTTGGCAGCAGTCAGAGGCTGGGAGGAACACATTCAGGATGGCATTACATGGCAGGGTGTTGTTCTCAGACTAACACTGCCTCACTTCATGAATGAACTTTCCAGTTGTACTTTCCAGTGCTGCCCAGTGTGACCTCAGATTGAATGATTTTCCTCGTTACTGTCCCATGATCTTATCCTCATTCACTCCTTCCTGGACTTCAGTGATGTTTGAGTTCTTTAACCACTGCCAGTGAAGGCCATAGCCACATTGAATTATAATTTGTTACTTCAGGTTTCTGTGAATAATAAGTAAGCTAAAGTAGGTGAGATAGTGAACGGTAAAGCTTGAATATAATCTGTCCAGAGCCCTAACTGCTGGTTTCTGCTCAAGGTCCTCAGAGTCCAATCATAGCCATTGAGCCTCACAGTGCTGCAGTGCGTGTGGGGGAGTCGGCAAGCTTCAGGTGCAGGGTGTACCGCGGAGCCCAGCCTGTCAGATTGGAGTGGAAACTGGCCGACAACCAGCCACTGCCAGGTAATAACCACACACGCTGAGGAATAAACCTGCTTAATGAGTTCTGATTTTATGATGACATTATTTGCAAGCAATTACAGCTGCAACCCACCCATGAATTACTCATCTGTTACTTTATTTAATGACTAATTTAAAATTTGTTTTTATAAATTTTCTTTAGACTTGAGGTGACAGCTTTTGCATTACTAAAATACTGCAAGACATTTATCCTTTAGAATCAACTAAATGCTACTAAATACCATCTTTCATTAGACCCCTCCTTAATCCTAAATGCCCACTTATTATTATTATTATAAACCCCATACCTCCTGTGTGACATCACCAGGATACTTTAGGAAACTCCCTCCAGAGCCACAGAAGACATTATACAACTCTTCACACAGGCTGAGTATTGCCAACCACGTTTAGTGAACTGAATGTATAAACTGGTGGACTGCCTCTTTGAAGTGCAGCATCTACAGCAGATCTAATGTTTCATTTGCTACTCTGTTCTACAGATAATGTTAAAGCTAGCTCTGATGGTTCTGTTATTACCATTACCAATGCCCGCCCTGTGAACCACGGTGCCTACCGCTGTGTGGCAAGCAACCCGTTCGGCATCACACACACCATTGTGTCTTTGATTGTCAAAGGTAAGCTATGCATATCAGCATGGACACGTTTATACGTTAATTTTGTGACAGAAGGACATTTCACATTTTAGTCATTACACACCCTCAAACCTCTAAGTGGAGGGTTCCCCCTAGTGGTTGATCAGATACACAGCCATACCAGTATTTTGTATCTGTGTCCTCAGAGTCTCCTGTTGCCACCGTCACTCCTCGTGGACCGGTGCACATCAGGGTGGGGGAACCCATTAACCTGGAATGCCAGGCATCAGGAGAGCCCCGACCCTCAGTCTCATGGCACAGGCTGGACAGCAACCGCAAGACCATGCTGAGCAGCCCCGTGCCCATGGAGTCCAATGCAGTCATGCAGGTACTGACATCTGTAGAACAGTTTAACTTATTTGAAATCAGCTTTGTTCTGTTTTACAAATGTGTGTTTGTATGGTGAGATATATCCATTTTTCCTCTTATACAGATACTAGTGGCGCGTCCAGAAGACAGTGGCACATATGTATGCACAGCTCGCAACAGCATGGGCACTACCGAGACCAGGGTGGAGGTCATCGTTGAGGGAGGGGCTCGAGTGCCCACAGTGCCTAGGGCCTCTGTTCCTGAGCCGCTGATGGTTACGGTGGAGGGGCAGACTGCAACGCTGCGCTGTGAGGCCCATGGTAATGATGGCTAAAAATCTTAAAATTTGAATGCCCTGTCTTTCTGTGGCATTTTTAATGTTACACACTGTACCCAAGTTTAAATACACCCATACCAACATTTTTATTGTATGTGAAAGCCACAAGAATAAAATATTATCTTGTGTACCAATTTGCCTTTCTAGGCTTCCCATCCCCGTCGATCACCTGGTCCAAGCTGCGGTCTCCTCTGCCTTGGAGACACAAGGTTGTGAATAACAGCCTGGTGCTGCCCAATGTGGGCCGCCAAGACTCTGGAGAATACATCTGCAGTGCCACCAACAACATGGGCACCACTGAAGTCACCATCATGCTAGATGTAGAGAGTGAGTGTTGTGGTTCTGCTGTTTGCTGTCATTTTATTTTGTTAGTTTTGTTTTACTCCTGCTTTAAATAGATCATGAACTTAATATACAGAGAGTAGAAATTCTTATTTTGCAATGCATGTCTCATGAGAAAATACATTTACCTAATAAACCTTCTCCTACCTCTAGCCCTTCCTTATGCCACTTCTCTGCCTGATGATGTGGCTGTGCGGGTCGGGGAGGTGATCAGGTTGCAGTGCCTGGCCCATGGCACTCCTCCTCTGACCTACACTTGGACCAAGCTGGATGGAAACCTGCCACCGAGGGCCGAGGTTAGCGGAGGGGATCTTCAGATCAACCTGGCTACTGCTGAGGATGCTGGGAGCTACAAGTGCATAGCCAGCAATAAAGTGGGCAACAGCGAAGTGGTTGCTAAAGTAACAGTCAGATGTAAGTTATAAAGTTACATGTTATAAATAATGAACAGCTCAACACAGGAACCTAAATATTGTTTATTCAGGTCTCCTACAGGTGTAGATAGTTAGCAAATATTTAGGAACATCTAAAGATTAAGTCTCTGTCTTTCCCCTCTGTAGCCCCCTTGGCAGTGCGTGTGTCACCCCAGGTTGAAGTAAAGGCCCAGGGCAGTGCTGTTGAGTTCACCTGTTCGGCAGCAGGTGGTATAGAAACAAAAATTGAGTGGCTGAAAGAAGGAGGAGCCCTGCCACCAAACCACCACATCAAGGATGGGGTGCTCAGGTGACTATTTGTTGAAAACAGACAGCAATACAAGATTTAAAAAAAGCTCTGAATGTTACATTGTTAATGTTATATAATGATGTTAAAGAACTGCCAATGGTTTACCCATTAACAACTGGTATTTACAGCTGAGTATTTTCCAAAACCTATTTAGCACAATTTGTACATAATATGTACTTAAATGATAAGGCTGGCGATCTTCTATATTTTTTTATTATTTTCAACAAATCCCATGAAGAAACCAAAACCAACCAGTATTTTATGACTTCCTCAGCCTGTCTCTGGAGCTCAGAACCAAGCCTGTTGGTTCCCTCTAAAGATGTAAATCTTCAAGAAAGTCACAAACATATACTTTCATTATTTCATTATTTAAAAAGGATAAATAATTTCCTAAAAGAGCTGGGCACTGTAGTTTTTAGCAAACATCCCTCAGACAGGAGTAAAAAGTGCATTTGTTGGAGCCATGTATTTGGTGCTTTAGCAACTATTTAAAGCAGCATGGTGTAGTATGTTTGATTCACTCAAAATAAGTGCCAATATAAATTTCAATAAAGAAATATGTCATCCACTGTATCGGCATGGCTTATTCATGTGTTTTTAATACTTTATGGAAAACAATTGTCGTACATAGGAATAAGTTACATCAGGCTTTGGCTTCAGATTTGTTAGTAGAATCAATTAATTGCTTTTTTTGGTCTTTTCATGGTAATTGCTGACAATAACAAAAAGTTTGAAAATCACCAGATGTATCCTTTAATGGGCTTAAACATTCAGTTCAACTGAAATTAAATATTGTGTAATATGTGAAGCAATTGTGAAGTGAGAACCTAACCATGGCTTGTTTTCATGTGTGTAACTTAATATTTCTCTGCAGGATTGAGAACCTTGAGCAGAGCAATGAAGGTGTTTATATCTGCAGAGCCAGCAGTGTGTATGGTCAGGCACAGGACACTGCCAGGTTGACCATCCAAGGTCTGTTACATTCACTGCAAATATACAAGTATACACGCTGCTCTAAAGCCAAATATAATTGTTGCTTTTCTTTTCTTTTTCACAGCGCTACCAAAGGTGATGATCAATGTGCGTACTTCAGTACAGACTGTGATGATAGGGAACTCCGTGGAGTTTGAGTGCCAGGCTGTTGGTGACCCTGAGCCCACAATTAAGTGGAGCAAAGTTGGTGGGTCCCTGCCCGCACATATCATGGTGAAGGGCGGCATGCTGAGGATCGATCAGGTGACAGAGGCCGATGCAGGACAGTACCGATGTACGGCTACCAATAACGTAGGCTCAGTACAGTCCCAGGTGGTCCTGAACGTCCAGTGTGAGTGCACAAGAGAAAAAGACAAAATTTATTTATAAACATTCTTTTCCTTCCATCTCACACACATACACCTACACACACACTGATGTATTATGCTGGTAATTAAGCTGTTAATTTAAATCAATAGAGCTGTTCATTTACTGTAAATCATTTGACTGTTTGCACAGCCCTTCCTCAAATTGCTGCGCTGCCTGAAACTAAGGAGGTGACAGTTGGGTCTGATGCAGTCTTGCCCTGTGTGGCTTCAGGATACCCTGTACCTGAGATCAAATGGTCCAAGGTAACCAAGATATGTATAATTCAATAAATTAAATTTTTGAAGATAGACTTTTGTATTCCTCTGTGATGTCTATTGTCTAGATTCTTGCCAACTCATATGGCTGATATCTTTTATATTACAGATTTTGTTACCGTGTTTGTTTCTGTGTCTAGGTGGAAGGAGAGCTCCCTCCTAAGTGTTTCCAGGAAGTCAACGTGCTGACAGTTCCTCGGGTCACCCATGAGGATTCTGGGACATACGTCTGCACCGCCTCTAACAAACAGGGAAAAGTGGAAGCCTTTACTACACTTCAAGTTCACGGTTGGTCTGCAGAGTGGAGAATACTGTAGGAAAGAAAGAAAATGTTTGCGTATGAGCTGCATAGTTAACTGTATCTGACTATGAGATTATGTGCTTTTTCAGAGAGAGTGATGCCATACTTTGTCCAGGAACCCTTGTCCTACCTGACGTTGCCCACCATCAAAAATGCCTACAAGGCTTTCAGCATTAAGATCAACTTTAGACCTGATAATGTTGATGGTAAGGAAGTACAACCTTAACGTAACCTTAATGTTTTATCTTACATGTTTCTTGTTGAATGCAGTGTGGTAATGCTTTTTGCTTTTTGTACTATTTTGTGGATTATGTTTGTCACATTTCCTGATGTATAATTTACTGCGTCTTCTGTCTCTTCCCTCTCTCCCTCACTTCTTCCTTTCACCTACATGGTGGGAAGGTCTCATATTGTACGCTGGTGAGTCTCAGTGCTTGAGAACCACAGGAATGTAAGACTGATGTTGGCCATAGTGCTTTTTGGCTCCATCAGACTTTCACATAATGATTTAGGGGCTGTGAAAGAGATGCAAGATAGTGCATGGCCTATATTTTCATACAGGCTTTTCAGTCATGATTACCATTTTTAGCAGTATTAAATTCATCAAGATGAATGAAATGCTGCATGCGAATTTTAATTTTAACATCACTGCAGTTCTGAAAATAGTGAGAGCTACAGTAATTCAAATTGCTCTTGCAAGTATTTAGATGGTTTCCTTTACATTGCCAACATTTGTTGCTGGATGTGTGGGGACAGTTAAATGATGGAAAATCAAAGGAACAGTATTATATATATTGACTGCCCACTTATGTGTGACTGTTTGGCAACAAATAAGCTGCAAATTAAATGCAAAAGTTTAAATGTGTGATACAAACATTTGCAGCATATCATGTCTAAACTTACTTTACACTTAAAGAATCAAGTTTGTGTTGCACATTTATGCAATCTACTATCTATAGATCACTGCTTTTCACAGCTAGATAGACGTGAAAGAGGGCATTTTCCCACTTCCCAATGAGCCTCTGTGGCTCATACAAAGCATGTGTTCCAGGCATGTGGAGGACTGGTTAATAGTTGTACTTTGCAGCCCAGTGACGGATGGCAGGTTACGACCTGGCTTTGGTTGGCTTTAAACTTGCGTCACCATAGCATGCTGCTTTACCACTGAGCTTTCAAAGAGTGTACCTTGTATATGAATTACTCCACTGAAACAATGTCCATCCTAACAAGTCACTTGACTCTCATGTTTAATCTAAAATCTTGTTTTTCTTAAGTGAAAATTTCTACCAGTGGGATCAGATGATTGTTTCAGTAATGTTTCAGAAATAAGTGGTATTATTTTGACACAGAGCTGAAGAGTGAAAATTGTTCCACCATTGACTTTAACTATACAAATCAAGTTCCATTTGATATACAAATACTGGAGGATTCCACTTTCAAATAAAACTGCTACATTTATTGACTTATTAAGATGGATATTATTGTAGGGTATGCATTGAGGATTCACTTTTTACTAGTACTTACTCACCCTGTTTTTGTGGTGTAGGTATGATCCTCTACAATGGCCAGAGAAGGACCACAGGAGCAGACTTTATCTCTCTGGGACTTGTGGGCGGCCGCTTAGAGTTCAGGTCAGTTTATGCTTTTGTTGAAAATTCTCCTGATTGACAGAAAAACAGCATGACTTGTTACTAATCATCTGTTAACCTATTGTCTCAGGTTTGACGTGGGCTCCGGCATGGCCACCATACGCGACCCCAACCCTGTCAAACTGGGAGAGTTTCACACAGTTGAGCTGTATCGCAACCACACCTTGGGCTACATCATTGTAGATGGAGGGGAGCCCATTAACGGCAGCTCACAGGTACTTGTCAATGTGAATGTGTCTACTGTCACATACAGTATGTGCATTTGATTTGTTTATGTCAGCTATAATATGTTCAACAAATGCACATCCTCTCCGCAGGGCAAGTTCCAGGGCCTGGATCTAAATGAGGAGCTGCATGTGGGTGGTTACCCCAACTACACAGTCCTCGCCAAAACTGCTGGCATTAAGACTGGTTTTGTTGGTAAGACATCACTTTGGTTTACACCATCACAGAAAATATATGATGGAGAAAAAGTCTTCTTGGTGTGAAGTACAGCCATGTCCTTAACTGATATTGCTACTCTGCAGGCTGTATTCGTCAGCTGGTCATCCAAGGAGAAGAGGTCATCTTTAAAGACCTTGACCGCAGCTCTACTGGTGTTACAAACTGTCCCACCTGCAAGGACCACCCATGCCAGGTTAGTTACATCCATCCATTTGGTATATTTGCATATGTCCTATGTTTAATTCCATAATATCAGTTAATTTCTTCATTATTCAGAATGGAGGGAGGTGTGAGGACTCAGATGCCAGCTTGTATAAGTGTAGCTGCCCCAGAGGATTCACAGGCAGCAACTGCCAGCACCACTCATCCCTGCACTGTCACTCAGGTACATTCTCCACTTGACCACACGAAAAGTAACTGGATGTTGCTATAATTTATTAAATAGTTTATCAGGATGCAGGATCAGGTGTGTCAGAGTGTGTGAATGTGTATTTCAGTTTCTGATGGCATAGGTACCTTAGCCTCTGCCTCAGTGTATTGTAATGTGTGTGAATGGGGTGAACGCAATGTAATGTAAAAGCGCTTCGAGTGGTCGGAAAGACTAGAAGGGCACTATATAAGTACAGACCATCCATTATCATCTACCATCATATTATAATAGTAAATAAAAAATGTTAAATGTTTGATGTTTCTGTTTGTGACCTGAACTCCCACAGAGGCCTGCGGACCAGATGCCACTTGCATTAGCCGGCCAAATGGCCTGGGCTATGACTGCCGCTGCCATCTTGGCAAGTTTGGAAATAAATGCATGGATGGTAAGACATGAAGCAACTCTTATCTCCTATTAAAATATTCCAAGTAATTTTAGAAAGATTTATAATGTCGGCATAGTTTTTTTTCATGTGTAATGAAATATACTTAACATTTTTTTACCTTCATTTTAATGCATTTTCCACCTTGTTCACTTTCACCAGGGGAATTGGTGACCACTCCGCTGTTTGATGGTGAGGAATCATACATAGCCTATCCTCCCCTGACCAACATCCACGATGACCTGCGCGTTGAGCTGGAGTTCAAGCCCCTGGAAAGAGATGGTGTGATGTTCTTCTGTGGAGGGAAGAAAATGAAGGTGGAGGACTTTGTAGCCATCTCCATGGTGGAAGGACATGTAGAGTTCAGATATGAACTGGGCACAGGTACACACAAATCTGTTATAGTTTCAGAAAGGTAGTACTGTATTTGTCCTTAGAATAATATATCTACAGGTACATGTACATGTTTCTAGTTTTTATTACTGTGTGTTTTACAAATTAACAATATGAAAAATTCACTCAAATTGAGAATGAAAGAGTTAAATTTCTATTTCACTTATTATTGACTGGATTACACTAATTTCCCTCAACGTCATCTCTGTTCATGAGGTAAATATTCAGAGAAAATAAAATCTCTGTGGGCCTGTCTTGATTTTCAGGTCAGGCAATCCTTCTCAGTCCAGAGCCAGTCTCTCTGGGCCAGTGGCACAGAGTTGTGGCCGAGCGAAACAAGAAGGCCGGCCACCTGAGGGTGGACCAAACCCCAGTGGAGAGGAAGACCTCTCCAGGAAAAGCCCAGGGCCTCAATATCCACACCCCCATGTACCTGGGAGGAGTCCCCAACATGAACATCTTGCCTAAGCCTGCCAATGTCAGCGAAATGTTTAAGGGATGTATAGGAGAGGTGAGGTCTCTTTGTTCTAAAAAAGGAAATAAAAAAGTTAATGAATATTTTTCTGTAGCTTAAACTTTTTCTCCACTGCCTGCGTAGGTTTCCATCAACAACAAGAAGGTGGATCTGTCCTACAGCTTCATAGAAAGCAGATCTATCCGCAAGTGCGTGGACAACAGCCCCTGTGACCGCAGGCCCTGCCTGAATGGTGGTCACTGCATGTCGAGTGTTGAATATGAGTACCAGTGCCTCTGTAAGGATGGATTTGAAGGTTGGTGTTCATGCTCGAAGTCTTCTAAACATTGCCTGGCAGCAACTATAATTGTTTTACATGGCTCAATATTTGAATTTATGTTTCTGCCAATTTTTCAATTCACTTCCTATAAGTGAGATTTTTTGAGCTGTACTTTATCGAAGTGACCTCCTTAACTATATACTATGCTCATCAGCTTCTAGGAAACGCAACATCAGGACATCAAATTTGGTTAAAATCATTTTAAACAGCTTTTTTGCTCCTTCAAAAATATTATATTTTTCATTTAAAATTGCTTAAAAACAAACCAAAAAACAAACATAAAGAGAGCATTTTCCATGAATTATCTCCAAAGCCGAACTCGCCCTGCCTTTCATGTGAACTTGACCATCGACCTTTCACCCCGACCCATAACTGGTATGTGACCCTACAGGTGAGCGTTGTGAGGTGGTGAAAGACGTGTGCCAGAGCAACCTTCAATGCCAGAATGGTGGCAGATGTGTAAACGGCCAGTGTGTGTGTACATCCGGCCACAAAGGCCTGAACTGTGAAGAAGGTAAGTCTTGACTAGCTACATATCCCTGTATACCAAATATTATATCAAAGCCAGAAATAGCAGAATGTGTAGGGAAAAATTGTTTTATTGTATTGTTCATTAATGACTATACAATTTTAATTGCAGCCAGTTTGTCTGAAAGACGTTCTGAAAACAATTCTCCAAATGTCCAAAGCATTTGTCCCCCTATAGCACATTTTACTTACTGCATACACCTGCATCCTATCGACAAAGATATTCGTCATCAAAGCAGCATTGCACTGTATGCTGGGAGGGTAAACCCTAAGTGATTATGTATGTCTTACCCCTGCGCTCTCATGGCTATATCCTGCACACACAGGCCAGGTCTCCATCTTTCCCGAGGCCCTGTGGAATTTGGAAGCTAGCGAGGCAAATGGTACAGTATCTCAATATTCAGTCTGCCTGACACGACCGTGACTAACAGGGGCCCGTCTGAGCTCGAGGGGCCCCATGTCCCTTCCAAGCTCAACCTCAACTACCTATTGCCTAACACATGTTCGCGCATAAAAACAAACCAAACATGCGTCTGTACTCAACTGGCAACTGAGGCTCTTATCCCCATTGGAAAGTTGGGAGAGGGGAATTCTGCATCAATGCTAAAAGGTAATATGATGGTAGAATGTAGTTGGGAGATCAACTGATTTGTGCTGCCTGTTTTTGGACCTATACCTAATGTGGAATTCCCCTTGTTTTTGTTTTTCCTTTTCCCTTTTGTTACGTCAATGTCTGTAAGATGGTTACTCACAACTTAAATCTTGTTTCCGTCTCCTTCAAGAATGCCTGTCTATAAAACAAGACAATACACAAAACAAATAATTTTCCTCTCTCAAGTCAGAACATTTAGTCTGCTCCACACATTTACGCTGTTACTAACAACTGAACTGTCTGTTGAAAGCGCAGTGCGGTGGTGTTTGGGGGTGTTGAGGTGGATTTCAACCATATTCTTTACTTAATGTGGTATTTGTGCATGGGCCCATGGGGAGTTCACTTTGAATGGTTGGAGATGGTATAGTGTGTGAGGAATGTCAAATAATGTGGTCATGTGTTGGTGAGGACTGTCAAATGAGTTTGCATCATGGAGCCTGGTTCATATAGAAATTTTTAATTGTTTTTGTTTCTGAAGACTCCACTGTGGAGTCCGGTACAGGCTCCGCTCTCAGGTCTTCTCCACTGTCAGGATCCGGAAGCTGCTTAAATCAGCTGTGTTGAAGCAGGGAGATATTAAATCATACAGGACAGGGGGTTAACTTTCTCCAGGAGAGGGTTGGGAAACACTGTCGTAGTAACGATACATAAACTTCAATTCAACTAAGATGAATTCATACAGCCAGCAAAGTCTTTGCACGCTGTTGAAAGTGTGAAAGTGTGAAAACAGCTAATGTTACACCGAACGGTCATAGTCAACATATTAAGACAAATCCAGACCTATGCCCTTGCTAAATGCTTTACAAAAAAAAGGTTAATAAAGCCGAACACACAGTAGCTTACGTTATCCAAAGAAAAAAAAAGCTAATCCTACCACTTAATCATACCTATGTAGAACGACAAATAACCTAATTTACGCATGAGTAACATTCTGTAATTTGTGTTATTTATATTGATAGCGGTAGCTATTTTGACGGCGAACATATACCAAGATCAATGCATTCAAACTTTTCTCAATGTTACCGTTGTCACGAGTGTAGCGAAACAACACGTTACGTCCTGTGGGGGACATAAAAAAAAAGTTTATTTATGGTTATTTCCTGTCTTGACACTCTATGCTTGAGAGTGGAGCCTGCACCGGAAGATACTCCGCAGTTGAGGTCTGCAGCAGTATTTGCAAACGGATTTGTGTACATTGCTAAACTTAGAATTATATTTTATTTCATTTCTGTGTTTAAAGTGAGACTAGCTTTTGAGATACACATGAAAAACTGAACGTTGAATTCCTGACCAATAAAACACAACTGCTCATTTATACACTCTTTGTTTTTGCTACTACATATTTGTTTGGTCTGGTATGTAGTTTATGGTGATAATGATAGCTAATGCTAATAGCTAATGCTAGCAAACTTTTGACAGATATTGCTTACTGAGTCAGTTTGCGGACTTTATAATCTTTCTTTATTTGTGCTACTGCTAGCTATATGTTAGCAGAAGTCACCAAAAATTAGCTGTAGCAGCAAAATCCCAAAGTTTAACTGAGCATGGGGGTGTTTTATTGTTTATGAATTAAACTTTTCATTGGAGAAAGAATGAGATATTTCTTCTTGTTAAAATTACAAAGTCTTTAAGCTTTAAACACCACCAAAAAATTAAATACTGTGCTAAGTGATTCAAATGAAAGAATACCTCTTTGTCGATAACTGTTATCTAACCAAGCCAGTGTAACACCAAAACCTGTGACCTATCAGATTCTGTGACTACACCCAAACGACGATGTTTTCCTAACCATAACCAAGTACTTTTGGTGCCTAAACCTAACCAAGTACTTTTGGTACCTAAACCCAACCAAGTACTTTTGGTGCCTAAATCCAACCAAACTGCAACCGCTTTACATCGTCAACAAAGCCTCTGGCGCTTAACTTGCCATTTGGGTCACAGAATCTTATAGGTCACACATTTTGGTGTCACACTTGTCTCGCCAGGGTTTCTTCCATGCTTTCACCACTGGATGGCACCATAACAGTGAGGATGAAAGTTCACAGTATCCTTGTTATTTGAATATTGTTTTGATTTTTATTTACTGTATTTTCTGTAGATTCACCCTATCCGTATGCAGCTCATTTCCACAATGATGGATACATTGCCCTTCCTAAATCCATTTTTCCAAGGAGGTAACTGTAGTTTGCTTTTCTACACTGTTTTATTCTCACAGATATATCATAAGGAGATGATGTAACAATGCACCATGGGTAAAATTATTGTTATTTTTCTATTTTAGTGCTCATGACTCACCAGAGACCATCGAACTGGAGATTAACACTGACTCCTCTGAGGGCCTGATCTTGTGGCAGGGAGTAGTAAGTCCCATCCTATCTTGAGCCGTGGTTTCAACTTGATACTCGCATCTACCCTTGCACCTTTTCATCCTCACCATAACTTTGCTACTGCACATCAGCACTTTTAATCATACCCATTTCCTCAGTGACACACATTAATGTTCTCATACCATTCAGTGAGTTTTGGACTTACATGTCAACAATAATACGTCACTTACGCATTACTGCGTTTTCTTTCATTTCAAGGTTTCACTGGCTGTTGAGCAGCATTCAACATCAAACTGTCTAATTCATACTTGTATATCTGAGGCTGTAACATTGTTGGGCATGTTGGCTGCGAGCCTGGCTCTATCTGACACCACTAAATAAATGCATGTTGCTTCCCTAACTCACCCTCCATTCTCCTCAGGAAACCAATGGCGCACGCATTTTGCGAAAGGTGCATGCTAGTAAAAAGGTATCCACTCAATCACAAGACACTCCGTATTTATTTGTTTCATGACATGTGCTGTCCATGCAAATATGTATGGTAGAACAATTATAAGATATATCTGGAGAACCATTATTGTCATTATTGTGAATGAAAGGTTTCATGTCACACTACATACTGTTGGGAGAAATCTCTGGAGTCATTTTAGTGCCAACACAAATTAAATCTGAATTCATTAGTCTTGAATTTGAAATGTTCAAACTGAAATTGTAGGTGACATTTGAAATTGTATTTCACAGATTGAAAATGAATCTAATGGTTTGAAATGGGGTTTTTTTTTTTCAATTTTTTTGTTTCTGTTTTAACTCAACTATTATTCAATTCAGATTTAAGTTGTGCTGTCACTGAAATAACATATTGATCTGTCTGCATTGCCTGATGTTTACTATTATAATACTTACGAAAAATTACTGCAGGGCAGTTGGTCAGTGGTTCACAGCATTTAGTCACACAACATTTTCTACCTCTGATGACTAAACACATTCATTTCCAGGAACTTGGAGAACACGGCAAAGGCAAAGACTTCATTAGCCTCGGGCTACAAAATGGACACCTTGTTTTCAGGTGACTCATCCCATTAAACCTGTAGTTCTGTTGACATCTAGATGAGTATTATTATTTTCAGCTCATGTTAATGTTGTAGTAATGCTGATGATTTGAATGATATCCAGTTACCAGTTGGGCAGCGGAGAAGCAGAGATTTTGTCCCAGAAGTCCATCAATGATGGGAGATGGCATAAAATCACAGCCGTCAGGTATGTTTGCAAATTACGTATGTTTAGATATACACTGTACAATATGCATGTCCAAACTAACCATTCAAAGTTTCAGTAGGTGCTCTTTTCAACAAATTCTTAATGACAGGTGTGTAGGACTAAACCTGGGTTCTTCTAACCTAAAGTTAGTATCAGCTATTATCAATATAGCAACAGATTCTGCAGTTTTCAGATTTTTCTGTGCATGTTCAGTGCTTGTATTGAATTGTGTTCATGCCCTCATATTTCTATTTTCTTGCAGAACTGGAAAAGATGGATACATCCAGATTGATGGAGGAGCCGCACAACATGGACAGTCTAAAGGCAGAAGCCTCATGGTCAACACCAAAGGCAGCATATACCTGGGTGAGTGGACTGAAAGTATGGAACGCCAAAACTGATAAAAATGTATTGAGAGTTTATCAGACAAGTTAGATATATCACTGAGTACAATCAATTTTCCTTTAACAGTTACTAAAAAGGTTGTTTTTCAGTTGATTAAATTAAATGAAATTTTAATATGTTTTACTCTTCGGTTTTTTTGTCCATCGATGCATATTTTTATTTTACTCTGTTTATTATGTTTTATAACGAGATAAGTATCTCATGATCTCGAGATAACGACTGTTGTTTTCTCGTGATAACGGGATAAATAAAATAAATAAATAAAAATAAAGATTATAATTTTCTCGTGATCTTGAGATAACGAACCATAGATGAATACAGGGGTCAGCAGGTGCGTTTCTTTGTGATAAATTTTGTGTTAATTTACTGAGTCAGCATTTAGCTCAGTTGGTAGAGCGCAGGACTTGCATCCCAAGAATTGCAGACTCAACCCCCGCTCTGCAAAGATTGTTTATTCTTATTTTGTGTGTTTTTTTTAATCATTCTCTTCAACAAAGTTGTTATCAAGAGATTCAGGGAAATCCAATCACTAGTGATGGGCAAACCGAGGCTTTATGAAACACTGAAACGTTTGAAGCAATTGTGCCGGAATGGTGTCGAGGCTTCGAAACACTTCGACACTCGTCTCCACGGTGACACCTAC